>NW_019213302.1:154849-163047 GCF_002532875.2 Varroa jacobsoni | reverse complement strand
ATATATATATATATATATCCCAAGTATATGAGGACTGCGAAAGGAAACCCGAATAAGGGCAGAGCATAAGTCAAGCTTTAGATGGTGGTGTTATCGGTGCTGCTGTATCAGGATGCGCAGTAGTAACTAGTGTTCTCATGGTGCTTTATTGCCATTGGGTGGGGCTCCACTTCATTCGGCTTCCCGCTCTCTTTCTCCCCCTGTGGAGAAAGAAACAACCCCCAAGTGAGATTCATATACTATCGTACATCTATCGTTTTGCTAACTGAAGTTCTTATTGTTAATAACAGACAAAACGGTAGCGAACCATAGGGTTGGTTAAAAAATCAAATCATCTTATACATTAAGTTTAAGCCTTTCAAAAACAGTACCATCTTTTGTCATATATATATATATATATATATATGTAAACAAAAAGTTTCTGTCAAGAGCATTGTTATGTCACCCTACAGCTGATATTTGGGCTCAAAAACCACTCAGTCTGAGTCGACGCGCTTCCGCGTATTCACGGCCATACTATCCGTGCCATTTAACTCAGTCTTCATGAGGTTAATCTTTTTTTTCATTATTATTATTATTTAATTTAAATCAAATCTTCATGAGGCATGAGTATTGATGTTGTTTACGGCTTCCTTTTAACAAGCACTTTTATCGTTTACTTGATTTTAGATTTGCCAAATCTGCCTGTTTCAGTACAGGAACGGGACCAAGCAAAAAGCAAGCTTGACTCTTTTCTAATACCCATGAGACTTATGAAGCCGTCCATTTTATTGGCATAGAATAAATGAGAAACCATAAATACTGTTATTGTATAAATACTATTAATAAATAAATAAATATTTACGTTTTACGGACGCCAGTGATAACTTTCCATCTAAGTCGACAGTCTGGATTATTACAGTGCAGGAAAAAAGGCTGAATTGGTCCTATCTGATTTCTAGCCTAGCCACCGCAAGAACTCGAAGGAAAAAACTAGGCCTTTTTTTTGAAGTGAACTATAAAAGGCTGGCATACAGCGTCTATGCCACCCCCTAGACTCTGAAGGCGCAAGCCACAGCCAATGTTCGACCTTACGTTTCCACTTGCAATCTTCCGGTTGTCACAAAAACAAGTCCACCTTCTATCCTGTAGGAATCACAGCCAAAATATCTACGATTGTCTCAACATTGCCTATCGACACATAGAGATAGAAATAGACCAAACCCATAAATATGTTTTCAGGTAAACTAAGTGATCATAGTAAATACGTTACAAAGATTCAGCGGTACGCCAGTTTTTGCCATGAATAACGTCTCTAGAATTCCCAATAGAAGTTACTAGGAAGTTCTTTGCTTTTTGTTGTATAGATTATTAAAAATAGCAGGGAAAAAACAAAGAGATCAGCTAAAAAACTGGATCGACTGCAGCGTCAAGTTATATTTGTTCGATAATGATTAGCACATATACCTGCAGGTTTACACATTAAAGCACTCGATATCAGTGCAGACCACATCAAATAGCGATTTGCCCTTGCTGTCGGCTAAGCTAAACCTGTAGGGGCGAAAACAACCGGCTTTTCATGAATTTCTTGAAGCGCTACTAGTAGTGAGGGCATGTCGATTGACGGCTACGTCCTCGCACAAGAGCGATGCAAAACATTGACAAAATCAAAAGACACACATTGCTAGCCATTGAGGCTAGTAATAATATGCTCTTCGGCTGAACGCATTACAGACAGGCATGATTACGCCGTCACGCACCGGTCAAATCAATCAGCGTTGATTATTACACAGATCGGGCGAAAACACGCAGGAGACGCCTCAGCGTTACCCTCAGTCGCTGACTTCAAAAGACAAAAACAGATTTAATCGACGAGGAGATGCTGTCGTAAAAGTAGAGAAGGAAGTGGTTACTTGATTCTGTAATCCCACGATTTGTACTTGTTGTACTTTTCGCTATGCAGTCTGCATATATTTTGCATTGACTAATCACAAGATCCGTATACTATGAGGTCATTAAAAAGTCTATACATACAGAAAAAAAAAAGGTTTACAGTGCCAGAAATAGTTTTTCTGTGGAGAAACAAGACTCGCCCAGAAATATCGAGAAATACACATTTTCTGTGAAATCAATTTGCTGCATGGGCAGATATATTCGCCATCAATGATAAGCAAAGCCCGCTGTTTCTATAATGTGTTTATTTAAACGTCGAAACGATCGTAGCACCTCTGTTTGACGAACAGGGCACGGAGTAATTGGGTCCCCTTTAGATGGGCAAAGCTAATAACGTCCTTTGCGATGTATCTTACTACAGGTACCCTTGAGATAGCACTGTAAAGGATTCACTACAATGCTTGCAGGTTAGCCAAACATAACTGCTATTCGTTCAGTCCTGAAGTATGGGTCAGCTTGTTCCGTTTGCAACTTAGTTTTTAAAAACAATCTTACGTAGAAACATGACCCCAGAGTCACATGAAGAATTTGAAAACTTTGTGGTATAAGAATTCAGTAAGAAAAAAAAGAGTTCTTAAATCCAAATGGCTCGCCGGACAATTATTAATCTTCTTTAAACGTACTAACCCAAAACATCGTGTTAATAAGTATCCGTTAAATTGAAGCATAAATAAGATTATCTGTGATTTTATACAATGATTTTTATGTAGATATTTTATTTTACGGTTCATTGAGTGGTAAACATATTGCGAGAGATTCATCAATATTTGTTACTTGAAGCCTATCAGTCAACTCTGAATTTGTACAGGCATACTTCACACATAATCATCTTCCTAAAATACACTATAAATTCAATCGATTGACCGTATCCTATAAGCTTGCGTATCCAAGCTTAGGATTAATGCTCAATGAAGCTGCATCTTAGTTGAGTATGGAAGATCCAGAGAAGGATTGAAGGGCTTTCGGACGAAAACAGTAAGATTATTACTAGGGGCAGTGAAGCACGCTCTTACAGCGATCGGGACTGACAATCTGTCCACGTCCTGCTCCCCTCTTTCAAAGATGGAGAAAGAACCGCCATCATCAGTGCGCAACGAGAGAGTGCTTGATGCACAGTGACGTGTGCCCAAGTATTATCATTGGATGGCGAGTTCGCATCAAGCTAAATGCTACGTCCTTTAAAGATGCTCATGGTTTCATTGTAAAAAATAATAGAACACATCGACATTTTGCCTTATTGTAAATTCTATTATGTACAGTGTTGTATTTATGTGTGCTGCTACTTACTATGGTAAGCTCACTCTCGCGAGATAAAACCGAAATGATGTTGGAATCCGCACGAACATCGGCGAAAAGCGCGATCAGAAGGCCCGCCGCTGTCAGATAGCATGTTGAATGTATTGTTCTGCTCCTCATCTGCGTAGGACAACAAGCGACATCGCGTTAGACGTTACTCCTCTATCCGCCGTCTGCTTTGTAACATTTAGCCTGTTCATTGCATAGTGTTTATAATACAGCCTATTATGTTGCTAAGTTGTTATATATAGATCATAGAGGTTGTTGTATATATATATATCACTCTAAGGCATCCTAAGGCATCAATCAATCCTAATTATCTCAATCTTACTACAGGTTTGCTAGTGGATAATTTCGAATAGTCAAACTGTCGCTAAGTATTTCTACAGAGGGCTAATTTTCAGTTCGAAACGATGTGTCTACGCCCGATCGCGAACCTGGGTTACTTGATCTATTCGTTCTATTCAGGGATCTATTCGGAAGACACGTTACCGTTACGCTATTTCACGAGAACAGAGAAAATAACTGGTATTGCTGTGGAGAGGCATGACTTTTCCTTGTTTTCGAATATTTTTTGATAGATAGCTCTGAGTAGTCGATATAACTAGACCCTACGGAAACCGTTGTCGGGAAGTGTTGCCTTTCTGAATATTTCGTTGTCTACAAGACTCTTTCATTTGCAGTAATCGCATGGACCGACCGACCGACCGACCGACCAACCAACCCACACATCGACTAAGGCATGGACTTTTTCGGGTAGCGGTTCGACCTAACTCTGGGCTTTAGCATATCTCCCGAAAGCACTCATTCCTTTCTCTTTCACATTGGCTTACAGACCTCACTTATCGGCACTACTAATAATCATGTGCATTTCATATATGCCACTGCGGCTGTGTATTGATCGGGCCGGAACAAACATCTTCCTTCGTATCCGTTACTCGCTTTACAGAGCACCAACTCTCCTAATTTTTGGGTAAACTTCATTGAGCGAACTTAGCTAAAAATAGTCGTATGACTGCGCAACCAATTCATACCAATTCATAAGCTGTTCGCCGGTAGTCTTTACAAAAATGGGTCTATTTGATTTTCATCGACGAATTGCACCAATGAAGGCGTAGCGAATCCCTTAGCTTCAAAATGCCTCAAAGGGCCCTTCACTATATATATATATAATTCAGTGAATTGCCTCTGAGAGGCCCCTGCTGTAACGAAGCCAAGGTTGGTCGTTTCATAAATATCTAGGAAGTGCTTTGCCAACGAAGGCATCCTCGGTGGATAATCCATCAAGGTGTTCACACACTTTGTACTTATGTCTGGGAGCAAATCGAAGGCCATATTATACCTGCGGACGAGCACCACTATTGCAGCGACCTCGTTATGTACAGGTTATGCCCTCGAAGTACCGTCCGTTGCTAGAAGCAGGCTTCCCAGGAAATTACAGTGTCGGCTTCGGTATGCTGGTATTAGCACACAGCGCAGCTACACATAATTGGTATATCGTATGTATGTATATATATGCAATTATCAATGCGATATTACCGAATAAATAGAAGATGCATTTTGGATGCGACTAGTAGAGATGTTGATGTGTCAGAAGGCTAGAAATAACAAAATGTAAACATGCACGCATATGTGTTGTCGACGGTACCCTATTCTACATTAGTCCTATAAGGGTGCCTGTATCAGTTGTCGGTTGCTAAATTACTATAACCCACTTTTACAGAACGATATTATATTCTTGAGTTGACACTGACTTCACCGTCACTTTAACAAGCGGCAATTTAGTTGCTGGCGTTCACTCGGCGTAGTGCTCACAAAAGCGAATCCATTTGTAAGGCGTCGTATACACGATGTCACAGCAGTACATAGGTGTACTGCACCATACCGCGTACGGTATGACACAGGAGCGAGGTCTGAGGGACGGTGTCAACGATGCTGCATCTACTTTGGCTCCCAGGGCGGCTGGGAGGATCGGCCGCAAAGGACGAGCCTAAATGATGACATATTGGATTAGGCGTTAGCAATACGATGGCCATCACGCCAGCAGCAACGGTGAAAGGCTGCAACAGCCTTTTATCTGTGTCTCAATGTCAGCTTCTCTAGCCATACGCTTCTCTACAGCGGTGCCAGGTGATCGGCACACGATGACCATTGTGCAGATCATAAGAACAACCGTTGTTAATCATACAACTATTGTGCGGGGCAAAGCCAGTAAAACCAGCAGTTCTAGTGCACCCTATCGATGTCTGTGACGAACTTTGTGTCTCTTTATAGTGTAGAAGTAAAAACATATCGATAATAATAACCTCATACTATTGTTAATAGATACGAAATACAAGTTATTCTATAGGTTGAATTTTTTTTTATTTAAATTTCGATCACAATTTGAACGTGTTCATCGAATGGAGCCACTATGTGTCGCGGTAACATTGGTTCGGGTCCCTACTGAAACTGCCCAGAAGCTCGTTTCACGTGTCCCCTTGCAGCTCTGCGGGAATCTAACTAATAGTTAAGATCATTTCCGATAATCATCGAAAAGGACTGGCCCGTCATTCTTGAGAGACATGAATGCTAGACAACCGTAAAATCTGTTACTTTTAATAAATTCCAAAAGCATCTGTCACGACGTATGACGTAGGTCTTTGCGAGATTGAACGCTCACTCACATCGAATGTCCTAACTAACGCCCTGACCAGGACAAGCCGGATATACACATTCGAACCATAGCGATTAGTATTAGTTGTTCACTC
This sequence comes from Varroa jacobsoni, assembly GCF_002532875.2. Taxonomy (NCBI): domain Eukaryota; kingdom Metazoa; phylum Arthropoda; class Arachnida; order Mesostigmata; family Varroidae; genus Varroa; species Varroa jacobsoni. Next base: position 157,069 of record NW_019213302.1, on the reverse strand, counting down.
TTTATCGTCAATTTAGCTATGTTGAAATCCTTTTTCTGGGACCATTTTGCGACGCGGTCCAGCATCGAAGTTTAGAACCTCGATAAGGGTTCGTCTTTGAATGATAACCGATCTTCACTGAAATTCCAGAAGGGACGCACTGTTGCTTTGTTGGAGAAAAGACTAGCTGTCGTCCGCTAGCCTCTTTGTAACAAACAGCTCACCAAAGCCTAGCCCAGACTATGGCCCGCACCCTGTATATATATATATCCAACGGGTTTTTGTATTTCGATGCTGGTGCCAACAGCCCACTATCGACAAACCTAAATCGACAGGTTTTAATGAAAACTCATCTCAATATCTTGCACGAATAGCTTTCTGTATTTATGAAGCAGATATGGAACACATGCGCAAAATATTACTTTGCCCTTAATGTGTTACTAGTCGCTAGGTGCCCAGATTTGTTTCACAGTAACTGTCAACAGTATATATCTACGTGAAAACAGTTTGGCAAATGTTAATTTGCCGTATCGCTATATGGTTCAGCGTTCCCGAGAAAGAAAGATCGTGTTCAAATTTACCAGTTGACGAGTGCGCCGTCACGGGTGCGCTTTAGCGACATCGTTGCCGTCCCAGTCATTTACCGTCGTACACGCATAGCTGTTTGTGTTTCGAAAAAAGAACATTTATCTACACTTCTGGGTCTCATCCGCCGTAACGCATCGCGCACATTATGCACCCTTCACTTACAAGCAGTAAGATAGCTTCGGTCTTCGTAGCTGGCTCACCGGTCGCGTATGCTAACTGATACTACCGTTGTTATACGTCGCGCATTTCGAATCGAACAGAGTATTTGTAAATTTTAGATTTTTGCCAAAACACCTTCTAAGAAAATATCGCTTGTAGACTGCCGACGCGTTGCTTATGACGATATTAGGTCGTTGTAACGGTGTTGTTTTCATTCATCGTAAACTCTCTGAACAAATCGATAGAACGAGCTTGTGTTCCGTTCGTGGCCTGTATGCGCCTGAAAGTTCATATTCACTGGAAAGTGGTGGATGTTGGTTGTAAGGCTAGGGAAGAATCTCGCTTTACAGATCCAGTAGCGTCGGCTGATAGGGCTAGCTTTTCGATGACGGCGCTTCACGTTCTTCGTTTGTCGGGTCCCGCTAATTAACACTTAGGTTTCTATATTTTCTCTGCGTTTACTAGATGCGGCAGGACGCTGCATCTGTGCACTGTTCAACTACTTTTACCCCAACGAGTAGGAATGGCCCGAACTACTGAATCTGGAGGCGAGCACTAGAGGTAGATATGCTATGGCCTTTGCTATGACTTGTCGAATAACATTCGGACACGTAAAGCTATTAACACAGGCAAGAATATAGCTTGTTGAGCACGAATTTCCTTCTAATTGTCTCGCCTTCTCCTATATATTTCCTCTTATTAATCTCGTTTAAATTTACCCCTCTCCTTAACGTTTTGAAAATACTTTGCGTATGTCAAGACATAGTAAGATTTTCGTTCGTCTGAAGCTTAACATACGCATTTAAGCTGTGGTACCTGCGACCTTCTACACCTGTAGGTCGCTGCTTCGATTCCTTAATCAGTTAGCTAAATATATCTCGGACAGCTCCACTCTATTGCGCTTCGTATGAAATGGTTTATATGACAATATGGAGGCGTGTCGATAAAGTTAGACGTTACCTCCTGAAAAAGCGAAAGATTCAGAAACGTGTTTTTCTAGTGCTATTTGATTTTTCCCTGTATACGATGGTCAGCGACAGATTAGGTGATACGCGTCGTATGACGCCCATGAGATGAATGAAAACACCTCATCAATAGGATGGCATCGTGACAACGACATAGAAAGAACTAGAGGATCACTGAAGTAGATTAAATGAAAGAAGCGATACTAAAAGTGGTTCGGCTTGCTAGTGGTAACATCAGTATTCTAAAACGACAATTTTATCCTGACCTATTCAAACCTAGCTGGCGGAGGCGTCGACGTAGGTAGAGTCGGCTACATTGTGCAGCGTCTTTTTCGATAATTAAAAATCATTGTTACTTTTCAACAGTTGTTCTTGTATCGTACCGCACTCGCCCATCAATCAACATTTATGCACGAAAAGCACATGTTTTCTTCACATAATCCATATGTATTGAAGTATGACTTTTTTTTTTTTTTTTTTTTTTTTTTTTTTTTTTTTTTTTTTTTTTTTTTTTTTTTTTTTTTTTTTT
>NW_019213302.1:43006-154749 GCF_002532875.2 Varroa jacobsoni | reverse complement strand
GGCGTTATATATTATATATATATATAATATATAACGCCTCAAACTAAAGTAAATAGTGCCACGAATACATTTTACACTTGAACACAGTTATGGTCACATACAGTAGTGTATATTAAATAGAAATCTTCTCACTTTAAACACAAATTATTATTAACATTTAAGTAAGAAATATTTAGAATTATTTTAGAGTAGTAAGAGCGCAGTTTTAAACTATGTAGACGATCGGGTACGACCTTCGCGAAGCCGATGCTCCAATGCGATATAAAAAGCACCCACCACTCAAAAAGAATGCTCATGGATTTATGTAAAGTTTATCTGTGTAGAGAAAACATTATTAATGGATATGTTGAAACGTGGACGGATATGGAGATAAGCGTATGTCATCGGGTTGGTTTGTGTTTCTGTGTATGTGATTCGTACGCTTGAATCTGGCGATTTATATGCGCCTCACTAAGTTAGCGAATGCGGTATAATCCCTTCTCCGATCCGGTAATCCTCTAGACGAAAGTGGCCAACTAAAGTAAGTCACTGAGTATTGTGTAGCAGGGTGGGTGCCTAAGTGCTGCTCGTTGCAACAACACTAGCATTCACTTGCTCATCGTGCCATAGTCACCCCCCAACGATTGCAATAAAAACATCAGAGCACCCTGAACTACAGAGGACAACTACACGGCCGAAGTACTGTTGACTGCACTATAGAGTATAGGCCAAAGCCGGCGACGAAACAACGAACTACTCCTAATAGGCACACTCCTCATTCCCATCACCGTGGGGCTGCCGCTGGTCATGGCGGTCCTATCGAAGCCAGCATGCGGTCGAGCTCACCAGTAATCAGGCGTTTCATCCTATTATGCCATCGGCATTGGGTGCCTAAGTTGGCGAGGAGCTATGGCGCAGATTTGTGCCCAACGGGCAGACCAGGTATACACACTTGCAAGGCTACACAGCCTTGTAGCTACATCAGTGATCGGCTCACATTAATGGGGCGGTTCAAGCAGATACAATAGAAGCTGATAAAGATAGTGGCTCGACGTAGAAAACAAGGAGGGTTAACAATGGGCTTATGTTTGCAAAGACGACACAGTGTCTATATATAGATTGATTTTAGTGTAATTTATAGTAACACTATGTTTTCATCTCTATGAAAAATCTAACATGAATGAAAAACAGACAGAAATACAACACTTTAATTCTCAAACTTACAACACTCTCTTTTTAAAAACGAAATGATAAATTTATTGTATCTATGTTTGCGTCTGAAAGCATGACTGAAATTTAAGTAAAAATTGCAAGCTAATAATAACCATATTACGACAGAGTGCCACAGCCATAGCTGACTTTATAGGATGGCAGAAAATGCCGGTAAGAAAGTTCATGTTTCGAAAAACAGAATATTGCGCATCAACAACCCAGGTAATGGATTTAGTTTCCCCTGAGAGCCATGAAATTCATTTACATACAGAGACTCATTTGCAAGTTTTTGCTCACCCCAAAGTTTTTTTCTTTACCTCGTGCCTTGGTTGTGGCTTGAGGTCAGATCGGATGAAATCCCGCTTTCTCAAAGTGGAACATAGTAGATTGTCAACTAGGAACGGCGATGAACCGTACACCTCTGGCTTATAAGGCCCATAGAAGAACATCTGCAATCTCACTTTATTTCGATGCCTAGCTATGATGGTTGTGGCTAATATAAGTTTCGCTTAGGCTTGCGATTATTGTCCCTTGGATCAACAAGGTATGTTATAGGACCAATAAACCTTTCTACTTTAGGATACAGATTCTTCGTGTCCTACAATTTGCAACTATACACGTCATACCAAACATGTAACTATGTAGAATAAGGACAATGCAGTGTCCGGTTCTAATCGTAGTTGTTGCAGTTCGCTATTAATGCCATTTTGAAGGCCAGTATTGAACGCCACAGCCGTTGTATGACTGCTACCTTTGTTGTGCAGTAGTACCATAGCCTCCGATTGTAAAGTGCCCATGTCGTTGCGGTTACGACACCGCAGAACTTAGCGCCTAGAGCCCTTTTTGAAACCGTGAAAATCGTACGTTCAGCCCTTTGGTCCATCTTCAAAACAGCATCAGAGGCACAGCGACCCTAGCCCTTGACTCATCAGCTGCGCTTGCCCCAGAAGTTCTATCTTGCTTCAACGTATCTTCCAATGTTGCAGCTGCAGCGTGCTTCAACTGATGCCCCGTATTGTCCAGATCACATGGATAGTGCCATCGTTGGGGCTACATTAACGATATCTTTTTCACAGGAGGGATGAAAATGCAAACCGGTAGAGTGTATTGGAAATGGCGACAAACAATCATTTGTTCGAGAATGCTGTCTTCAATGTGTCTGTCTGCGGTAGGGTCTGTAACGTTGAATTGTATCGTGTGTCAATCAAATGTAGGGTATTCGGCTAGTACCGCAATCGAAATGAGGTCGTGTGAAATTTTCTACAAACTTCACCACGGATCAAGTGATATATGTTTTCAACATTGCCATTGCATGTCTCACAGTTCTCACTTATTGGAATACTTCACTTTTCCCTATCCGGTTACGTCGAAGGCATGACTCTAGAAAAAGTCATGCCTTCTTCCGCGTTTCGTGGCACACATAACGTGCCTTACGTGTCATGCGGTCAGCGCTCCCTGGCGCACCCGCAAAATGTCCTCGACGGCAATCGTTCGCTCCTCAATGCGAGAATGTTAGATAATTTTCGTATCGCTTTTAATTATTTTCTCTAGGTAGCAATTAACTTTCTTGGAACTCCACTGTTACAACTAGAATTGTTTGCGCCATTACATGAATTACACGAAGTAACACAGCTCCGATGGATGCACCGAGATGAAAGCAAGCGAAAATTAGAAGCCTCAGTGATCCTCTTTCTGACTGGGTCTCCTTAACAGCGACACGGGAACTAAGGCAAACTCCTCCAACGACAGGGATCAATACGGACGCCTACTAGCGGCAGCGACAGCAGTTCAGCGAGAGACTAAGCAAACATATGTAAGAACATATCTGCGTTCTGAGTCGAACGTATATTATTGGGAGAAAGATAAGGTAAAAGAGCAAATTTGGGTGTATGTTATTAGTGCAGTGGGAAGGATGTTTTTAAAGATAAACTAGCATGCTACGGTCACCATCATCACTGTGGCTATTGTTGTTGCTTCAGCTGACTTCAACTTGTGCTTCACAAGCGAATCATTGGAACAACTAACAGAAGTCCTTCCTATATGCTCTGCCCTTCTTATTTGGTTCAGGTTGGTAGAAATGAATCGAACGCATTGCACAGCTATGGCGGTCGTTGGGTGTCGGATAATCGGCGCAAAGGGGACGCATAGCAAAAAGCGCGAGGTTGAAAGCACGAAAAGAAAACAAGCGGAAAGGCCACTAGATAAAGAAAGCCATGGAGGATGTTGCTGGCGGCTATTGTAAATAATATAGCTCCAGCCAAAATCTCGTTGTTGGTCAGCGGTCAACCGAACGGCAAATGGTGCCGACAGGCGCCTAACGCGCTATCAGAAATAGCCGCAGTCCGCCTTCTTTTACTGCTACTACCGTCACCGCTGCGGAGGCTGTACATCTAGCTTGATGATGTCGTCCGGCGTCATAAGCGTCGAGCGGGATCGTGGCCGAGGCTTAAACAGTGTCAGCAAAAGCTCAGCCGCTTGCGGTTGCCTTTCGTGATGGTAGCGCTTGCGGCCTTTGGTGGTGGTCAGCCAACAAAATTTACGGACGCTTACTCGAATCTAGTCCGCTATACCTTACCGTCTGTCTATTCACTGCTGGCCACTGACGGCAACAGCAGCGTAAGGAGAAGGGGCGGCGGTATCATCAGCGATGCGTTCGCAGCCGTTCCAACTTTCTTTTCAATGATCATCACCCGCTATTATCGGCATCATCAGCAACCTAAGGAGCATGTTCATATGTCGCTGCTGATCTCTCTCTGAGCGTTGCCGTTTTCCTTTGTCGCCTGCATTTCGATTTCTTTGGCCTTTGCATCCGCTGAAACCGTCTGAACTGCCGACTCCACTCAGTTAGTTGGGTAGAGTAAGAATTGCGGCCTCCGAATGAGCCAGCCAGTGCGGTCATCACACAAAATTCGGGTTGATATTCTCAATTGAGCTTGAGAATTTCGTGGCAGCCTGTAGCTCTTTTTCTGGCAGATCTTTGGTGCTGCCACAACGAGCGCTTCAGATGTGAGCGTCGTCGTTGTATGTTATTATGGTGCGCAACCATAATAAGACGAGGAAACCACTGGCCACTGCTGACGCAAAAGTTAGCCGTATCGTATTGACCAGAGGAAGGACTAACCGGCGACGCAATCAGCCACAGCTTAGTTACTAGTGGCTGTCAGTACAACGATTTCGTCGTCCATCAGCTTTCGAGTGACTTCGTTCTCTTCCTTTAAAACGGAGGTCCAATTGCGGCGACGGACACCGCACCGGTTGATCGGACAGACGGAGCGATGGCGTCGTCCATTGCCACCAGTGTCCATAACGGCGACAGCAGAGAGGGATCTCTTTTCGTGTTCCTTGATTGATTGGTTCTGTTTCGTGAGTGCTCTATTGGTAAAGGTGAATCACTTGTGAACCTTGCCCCGTTCGTTGAGCGTCCTAACCGTCCGTATTTCAGGCATAGTATCATTCAGTACATACGTACGTACGTCTTATGCGTAAATCCAATCCGCATTCTAATAATCTGACAAGATTGTTTCGAGTGAGTGCGCGATGTTCCCTGTCGCTTTTCCAGGCGACCCTCGAAGACTTACTCGAATAGAAGATTCACTATTATAGCCACGTATGTTGTTTTTATTCTCCTTACTACCAACCTGGTAATGCTCGACCGTCCGATATCGCCATGGATGCTATTACTGCCATGGATAGTGGTAATAACATTGAAGCCACTGCCATTGCTGACATTCAGCGAAGTCATCAGCGGCAGCAGTAGTAGCGGCGATGTCTAAAACTCACTTTCATACATGCCACTGGTTTTTTTTTTTTGCTGAAGTGGTTATTTCTATTGCAACAGTCATTGTCCCAACTGTTTTTACTAGTACCTAATTACATAAATAAATAACTAGTACATAATTAAAATAAGCATCCAATTTGACAAGATATTCCATTGATGCTATTACCTAAACACCGTGTTACAGACAGGCCGGAATGTTACGCTACCAAATACATAATAATAAAAACATTACGTACATTGTCTCTAATTAGATCGGTCTGATCTCTTAGCATTGGAACGGTCCAGTATCTGCAAAACCATTTAGACGAACTAGGTAATCACTTATGTCAATGTTGGTTAACTTGAGTGATAACCACACCACAAAGCACAGCAGAAATGTTGAAAAAGCTGAGTAGAGCTAGCCACCAGTACGCCAATAGTAACATCGAGCAGCTCGAAGTGATTACCAACCGATTAAATTGTTTTATGCAGTATTTTCGCTGGACAATAACGGTGTTTATTCGTTGCAAAATTGTACGCAAGTTGTTTGCATTAGTAAGTTCTTAGCGTTCATCTTAGCCACCCCTTAAAAGTAGAACGCAGTCTCATTTTGTTCGTGTGTACTCTGCCGTTCGCCATTCAGCCACACAAAACTTGCTAGTACGTTTGCAGCTGTCGTCGCTGACGCTCGAGTTCCTTGAAAGACGGAGGTCGCGAATAGCACTAAACAGGAAGATTCTCTTTAGGGCACAGAAAAAGCAAAGGGCAAATAGGAAAGGGAGCGAAAGAAGGAAGGTACCAAAGTAGTCAACAAGCAAGTTGCCCAGGCTGGATTGCTCTAGATTACGAGGCCAGAAAACAGACCAGCATCGCGAGTGCGAGCAATAAGCGATTGGAAAGAAAGATGTCCGGAAGAATGAATCCGAAGGCTCAACTGAGACTTATTGCGAAAGCCTTCTACGTGAACGTACATACAGATGATATGACATGATGAAGAGGAGTTTCTTCAGAAACAGCACTGCATGTCATAACCACGTACAAAACTTGTGAGCTAGTTCTACTGGCGGAGCTATTGCAGAGTGTTTCTTATTTATGATAAGCGATAGTAGCAGCGAAAATTAAAACAAGGGCTACCAAAACGAGAGTATTTTCAACCTTAAATCTGTGTAGAAACGTACACTGCTTTGTAATATTGGCACTACCAACCCTCTAACCTTAAATCTTGTTCTAATAAAATAGCAAGCGCAACATGACAGCTCAAATTGTAAGTGAATGAATAGCCCAAAGCTATCATTAGAACCCATTGGAAAATATCCCGGTATAGCTTACCAGTGTGCTAGAAGCAAGATAGCTTTCGTACTAGACAGCCACAACAGGGGGCACATCCTCGGCCATGTTGGTAAACAACTCCTTTTTAACCCGGCCTTCAGTTAACTCCAGAGCTGTCACAGCATGCAAACGTCCTATGTGTCGGTTCTATTAACTGGGCTGGAATACATCGGGCCCACGCAATTTAACCCCTTTTCTGCATCCCGCTGTAGGTGGCCTTGGACGGCCATGGTGAGCCTAGGCGAGTTTTGTAAGACCTCTGAGTGCAGCCGCGCACATCTAGGGGAGAGGTTTAGCGGTAGGCTTGGGGTGCTGGCGCCGTCCTGTCTAGGCCCCATCCCTTGCTTGCGAAGGCCAGCGGCGCTTTGCGGCTCACAAGATCCCGAGGTGCCTGGTGGTACTCTGGGCCAACGAAGTCTAGGGTAGGCCCAAAAAGACAGTAGGTTCGGTCCTGGCGCCAGCCAGCCAACTCACGAGTGCTGCTGTAGCAGCCAATGCGGCCCGTCTTCAGCCGGTGACGTTAACGGTAGCTCGCTGACTCACTATCACCATTCGTTTGCCAATCTTGCTCCTTCGCCTGCTTGTTCAGCTGGTCGGTCGGTCGACGGGACGGTCCGTAACGTACAAAATATCAGCAGTTTTATGACTAACTATGACAACGCATGCAGGTCCTTTGCGTGTTCCGAGAAAGAGAAAGTGAGCGAAAGGAAAAATGGAAGAGGACAAACAGCTTGCTGCACATTCGTGGAAATTCATTTGCATAGAAACATACGATTGCATACCTGTTCCTGCCACATGAGCGCCACCAGACTCACCATAGCATTGTTACGCTGAAACAAAAGGCTAACACACTGGAGGCTGACACAAGAACAGGATTGATATACTATGATAGACAAGTATCTCTTTCCGTCATATTCTGAAAAATTTGCCTTATATAAGGCCATAAGAGCCATGACCGTGTCGGCGTAGCATTAATCTGCTATGAACGCTCATAAAGTGCATACTTGCGTTATTAGCGTGGGTCGTACTGCAGACTTATGTCACATTGCTCATGTGGTACTATTACGTCAATAAAGGCCATCCCCAGGTTATCCAATAAAACCTTGTTGTACCTCAACAATTCTAAACAAGAAACGATTCCAACATATAGACTACCTCGTCGAATTCTAGAGTCATTTTAAGTTACGGGTAAACCTTTGGGAGAACCAAAATTTGATGGCGTCAAAATCCTTCTAGCATGTACGGCAGAGATCGTTCCATATCTTGTAGCGGAATAGAAAGTAACGCAGGCGTGATACGAAGAACTATGGCATAATATCGTTCGGATACGCATACGTGAAGAGTCGCACAAAGGACATAGCATATATAGACAACTAGCAAAGCCAAATACCACATAAGGTTGTATAAAGATGATCATACAAAAAGGACCTTATTAAATAAAAGGTCGATTGCTAAAGCCTGAATTCGGGTTTCGGAAGATCATGTAGCAGATTATATAAACATATCTTATGTCATTGATGATATACAATGTAAACAGCAATTCATCAATGTCTATAGTAATAGTGGATATTTAATAAAAATCTGAAAAGGTCCTAGTAGGTGTTATAATAAATAGTTATGGTCAACGATTTTTTTGTATACATTTCCTGTGGCACAATGCAGCACCGGCTGTAAGGGTACTCGCTATATTCGTTGGTCCGTTCTTTATTTTTGCTGGCTAACTGCAGACATTATTATAGTCTTCTAGTCAAATGACATTGCGACACTATTCATAAGCAGAACAGATGGTTCCGCCTTCATAGGGACACAGCGCGGCACTAGACAGCGCCCAGTTGAAGGTCGCTCCTTCGCCCTCCCTTCCATCCTTTACAGAATCGAAGCCTTGATCCGTGCACGGTGCACGTTGTGCACGCAAGCCACCCAGGTACCCAGTTAACATGGAGCAGAAGTAATGGCATCATTATCGCCAACGGTAACATCGTTGTTTCCACCCCCGCTACGCCCTTCTGTTTATATGTCCTGACATATGGTATTGAATCCGTCGAGCACTCGTACGCTACATGTACGTATATTAGTCATGCTTACCCCTAACCAGTATCCCAGCGTTATAAGTGACTAAAAATTAACTCTCACAATAATCAAATATTCACAGTGAAAACTATAAATCGCATCGTCAGAGGTGCAAAACATTGATAGTGATTCACTGTCAGAACTTTTAAAAGCTCGGAGCGCTCTTGTTATTTATACACCAGAAAATCGTCCGACAGACAGACAATCCTCGAAATGTCAGACAATATTATTTGAGAGATTATTGCATATCAAACAGGTTACCGGTTTCAGTTCATACTTGGCCTAATTTCCTTTTAGCTAGCTTTACCAAGAGCCATCAGATTTTGGTACCACAGCATAATAGTTCTTGAGCGTAGGGACTAATTTTAGTCTTACATCCGCGAGGCATCCATTTTATTATCATTGTCTATCGTTGGTGTTGTGCTGACACAAACTTAAGCAGAGTATTCGTCCGGGGTAACTTAATGCAATCGTGAAGTTCGTGGTCATAAAGAATCGTATTTTATTTCTCCAGAAGGTCTGAAGGCACTTACCGACATATATCATTGAAGTCCAGCAAAAAGTTGCGACTTTTATACTGCAAATCATTGCAACAAGAAAAATGGCATTATTGTTAACGGAAATATAAAACATCGTCATAATTTACTCACACATAGATTTCCTCTATATGCGCTTATAATCAGATGCGCCGACGCCGTGGGCTAAAACGTAGAGTAGATGCGCACTTAGTGGCAGGGTTTTTACCAACGAAATCGCATATTTATTTAGCTAAGTAATAGTTCTAAACTAATTCGGGTTTAAGAGCGCGCAATGCAATATCAACCGATGTGTATTTTAATGTAATAATTCACTTCATAGAAAACAACATGGAGCTATGTTCGAGCCTACTTTGAAGTATCCCGAGCGGGCATCGATAAGCAGCAATGTAACGATGTACCCGCAAATAGATATTCAAAATCTATTCTTGTCGCGAAGCTCCTGTGCCCACTGACCTAGTCGTCCTTACAAGGAGCATCTAATATTTAATTAAACATGAATTGAAGCAGCGCGAGGTTGTCGTTCATGTTGACGTGAGGTTTAGACCTCGAGAACAGTAAGAATTTGAAACTTCATGACTGCAACGATAGATTACTTGCTCAATACACAGAATGGGCAGCATGAATAGAACTTCAAGCTTAGTTAAACGGATTGAATGATTCGATGGGCACGTTTGCATTTGTGTTCGCATTATACATGTCGGTCGGCTTTATCGTTATGTAAATTAGCGTCACCCACTGCTTCTCTGTCAGCTGTACAATATTAATAATTATAGTATGAATTATACTATTATGTGTATCGTGCTATGTAATATCGTATAATAACGATGCTCCGTAACTTCGTAACGTAACAAGTGTCCAAAGGAGGATAGAGTGCAAACACTGGACGTAAGTGTGAACGTTTCTATGCCGTCATTGGCTCCAACGCGAGAAAATTCTACAGTCGTCTCATCATATCGAGGGAGGATGCTAAAGTGGATTATCGGACTCCTCTTACCCCCGCAGGTTCTGGTTATCTGATCGCGATCCATGGCCAATCAATTCTACTTCATCAGATCTCTACTGCGTACTAGCGTAGTTTCAAGGGATCTGGATGACACTAGCGTTCCTCTCTACCTGTTGGTGTCTCCTTTGCTTTTCGGGCTTGTTTTTGTATCATATAAAAAAAATACCGCTTGAGTAACGTAGGCGTAGACACATCCCCATACTCAACTCAAACTAGAATTGCAATTCTCCCATTATTTTACCGTTTTATCTGCTAAGTTTGTTTATCTGAAAAATTTTACGGTTACTCGTTTACCTTGCTTTGTCCGATGCGCTGACTCGGTACTTTATGCAAAATGTAGTAGGTATCCGAGGTGTTTTGCTACTGCCTTCAAAGATGCTGAAAAAACCACAACGATGTCCAGATGTAGTAGAGATAGGAGTTGAGGTGTAGCCAGGGTATCCGACACTCAAAAAATTGACGTTCAATCCGAACTACACAATGGGATCAATTGCGCACTGAAACGGCTCCGGTTAACCGCGAACGAATGATACAAGGCGATGAACAAAAAAAAAAAAAAAAAAATTCTGTCTCGTGTGTACCACCAGCCACTACTTGGTAGGAGGGGTAGTTAATGGCAAGTGACAGGAATACCTTGACATAGGAAGTTAGCAGAACAGCATTCTAACTCCTTAACAACACAAATCTCACACAGATCGTTGTACTTTCCTCTGGCGACGGTTAAATCTCTAGGCACACACAGCAGATACTTCACCGGCCACAGGGATACAGGGATCTTCTGCTGGCCCGCGGTCACTCGTACTAGCACTAGACTCGCACTAGACTATATTAGGCGAACATGGCACTGCACGCACTACGGAAGGCAGAGCGGGCACGACGGCTAAATGTCCCCTCTTTCCCGCTAAGGTTATCGGTGAAAACTGAGTTGTTTCGAATGTGGCGCTAGAACAGTGCTTATTCGGGGGAGAGGGATCGCTCGCACACTCGCTCGTTCCGTCGCTGATCCGTGGCGATGGCGCGCGCACTGTGACTGCTGCTACGTTGGCTATGCTCGCCAGACGGCGCTGGGGGTGATAGCGCACACGGGCTCACGGGAGAGGGGGAACAGGTGGCCAGCGCTGAAGGGAATGGGCGAGTCATGCGACTTCGAGGGCGAGGGTGATCGCTTCGGATAAGCATAGAACTGGTTTGAGCTAAGAGGGGTTCTAGCTAAAAGATGCAGAAAAGACGATAGAGAAACGGGTGGCAGCGACAGTAAAAACAACTACGATAACAACAGCTGAAGCATGCGACACTTCTGTCAGAAACACAGTTCAACGGCAGCAGCGATAATGCCGACAAAGTAATGGAATACTCGTGGCGTGAAGTGGCGAACACCGGTGATCGTCACATCAACCATATACGACATTTACTCTACGTCGAACGGATGAAATAGCATTTGTTGCTTGGTGAGCAAGCGTCACGTTATGCGCTGCGGCGTCCGCTATCACTGATTTGTAATGGTAGGAGTGGTGCAACTAAACCCCTGGCTGGTCGCCGCCTGTGGGGCCGCCTGTGAGACCGCCCCCGGCCAGCCTTTTACGAATAGCGGAAGAATGGTAGAACATCCAACATCGTTCGTCAAGCAAATAAAATGAGGAATCGCTGCGACGGCAGGAGAAAGTATTGAGTCACTTCTATAAGCTGTACTGCTGCTATCACTACCTCCACTATAACTGCAGAGGCACTAACACACAAAAGCGAGATAGTGTCCTGACTATTGCGATTCCCACAAAGTTTATCTCATTGTTGTCCTGTTTCTTCGATAGAAAAATCGGAAAATAGCCATAAGTGTTATATTTCCTGTGTACAAAAGCTAAAAAGAGAGCGGAAAGTACTTGAGCCGGAAGTCAATGTGAGGTTAATTTGAAAGTACTCTCGCCACAAGCCAATTGTATTTTTATTGTGCACTGAACTTGAGCTCTCAGTCGAGCTCAAGCTCCAATGATGCTTATTTTTGATGAAAACAGAATGCACGTTCGATATCTATTCTAGTCCGACTTCTAGGCCAAAACAGGTTGGCATACTTGCGACATAACTGGAAGGACTACTTAAGGAAGCTTGCTATGCGGACCTTGGATGACCTGAGATAGCAAGCAACTCGGAAATACGTCCGCCAAGAAAATATGCTGTGAACATTCGAATATGGTCAAGCATCTTGAATCTATAATATTTTGAACACAAGTACTCCATATACTGACCGATACAAGACTACCTTGGAGGATGGGAAAGGATGTTTTACGTCAATGTAGAACAGAGAAGAATATGTGGCACCGGAAGGTACGCTTTAGCTTAGAGTCAAGCCAAATTCTCGTTCCAAAAAGAGCACGATTTGCTTTTGATGCCGCTGGAACCGTCTTATACAATGGTTTGTTTTAGAAACTAAAATGGCGTAATTGGAAAATACAATTAATCACTGAACATTGGATAATAAAGGGAGATCGAACTCAGAAACTGAGCTTTTTTTTTGACGCCACACCTAAGCATTTCTTGAGCGGGTCAGAACAACTAGCTTGATCAAGAGATGATGATGACGACGACGAACACATAATATATTCATCCATTGCTAGACATCGACTCAAAAACGTGTTTTTTGTTGAGGGAAACTGCCTTTAGGTATGTTCTGTTCTAAGAACCATATGCGTAATGTTCGTTCGCCAGTTTATAGATGGAATCAAGCCGGTCTCTCTCTGAAATCGATCGTGTTTTCAGTCCACAATGGACATCAGAGTAAAAATTATCAACCTACTTCAAAATACTTCATTCCGACTTAAATTATCGAAAAGTTGTCCATAGAATGACAATGATTGCTTTCGTAAATAGCCTTCCTAGTCCTTAGTAATCTTATGATTTTACTGAAGACTCGTCGACCGCTATATAATTGTTGAAAATCAGTCACGACTGGGCTCTTGTCCGCTCTGTGTCGTCTATCTTGTTTTTCTAAGGCCTTTGACATGGTCGATCACTAGGTCTGCCTTCCGAGACACTGGAGCTCGGATCGGACCTTAATATAACAAAACTTCAAAAATTAAAGTTGGCCCTCCTTGCTTTTCGTAATAAATCTTTGGGCAGGCACTAAGTAGGCTACAAACTGCGTCTTGGCACTTTGTTGTATGTAAAAATTAATATTAACTTTTACATGCAAGCATAGGTAAATTGTTTAGGATTAAAAAAAAAGCATCAACTGTCTAGGCAATATGCAATTCAAGCATTTCTAATACTACTTGGTCACGAGGTCTAGTGTGTGAAGAACGTTTTCTATATACTATTAAGCGATAGTCATTTAAGGTAGTTAACTATAGAGAATGTTTTCCTTTGAATATCTCCAACATTGGAGATCATGCGACTCGAGGCAGCTGACGAACTTTTTTCCTTTAATTGAAATAGTACTAATAAAAGGCTGAGTAGTACGTTATTTACAGGTTCTATGGAGGGTAGACAACAGACAAAAACATTTGAAAATATTAAGACGGACAAAGAAAAGATAGTCCAGATGCGATAGAAAAATAATGAGAAAAGTTGATCAAAGTGAAAAATATGAGAAAAATAATAACAAATAATGGCTGTGTTAATAACAAAAAACACACATGTATATATATTACATATAATAGTGAATAATTACTCGTTGATGCCAAAAAAGGAAAGGGCTGTAAAATCGCATAGCAGCGATCTCGAAGTACTCCGATTAATGTAACTAGATATCTCTTGAGACTCACTAATTTCAACATACTCTTATAAACCTCTTCATCTTCTTCGTGAAAACTGAATCTGAAAGCGTCACTATGGCTTCATTTTTAATAGTTTTTCCTATGCTTGATAAAAAAAGATCGATGTATATTATAATGGTGCTCCGTATCATGTCAATTTGTAGTTTTTTTTTTTCTTTAAATAAAATCATGATCTAAACATTGGCTTTAAATCAATACAATTAAAAAGACACGTCATGGAAATTTACTAAGAATCTAGTGAAATGTAAGGTAACATCTTGTAAGATCTTTTACAGTCTTCAGATCTCGAACATATTAATCATTTCCGTGAAAAATGATTAAAAAATAATAGTTAAAAAAAAAAAATATATATACTAAAGAAGCTACGGAAATGTGTCACAACGCGATTTGTCAGAAGTTTTACGATAAATAGTCGTATTTTTGCCGTAGGGAGCCGTTTTCAACATATTCATTCAGCCTTATCATTCTGTTTGCGAAGAATTATAATTTTCTAAGAGATAAATTTGACCAATGTGATGTTTGCCTAACGTAATTATATTAATGGTATTTGTATTATTATTATTATTACAGTTATCTTTTGCATTGCGCGAAACGTGGCCAACTCATTTAAGCATCGCATGATACGTCCTTGTACGATACGATTTCGTTTGCAAAAATACCATCCTGGGACAATATTTCAATAGCAAGCAAACCAGCTAGCTTGTACAAGGAAGATAAAACAAAGGCTATTATAATTTTACGATATTCGTCCAGGGTAAAGGCAAACGGCTTGAATGATTGATACCCATTAGAAATGACCAAACAGTAACCACGACTTTGATTGTGGCCGACGAAATCGAGAGCTTGGCTTGCACTGGTACAAGGTTGATACATGATGATTAAAATCTAGGTCAAAATAAGAGGCCTATTTTACATGGCAACATAATATCCTATGAATTTCGCACAAATTAGAAACTAACAGGAAGTGTTCGTGACCGTGTCAATGATTTGTTAATCGCAAATGTTTATTAAACCAACGATAGCGTGATGATTCATGCTGCCATTTGCGGTATCTGTTCGAAGCTACCCAAGCTAGTGTAGAACCATTTGGTAATTATTCAATGTTAAATTGGTGATTTTATTCCCATTATTTGCTCGTCTTTCGCTAAGTAAAACCTCTATAAACTAAATCAGCTATTGCATTAGGACGTTCTGCATCGACCGCCCTGCGCCAGAAGCAACTCAATATCGACTGAAACATTCGAATTCTAGATCAATCAAATCTATCTATGAAAGTCTACAGAGTAATTAGAATATAAACGTGCCCTTGTGGTAGTGACGATCAGAGAATTTTTTTTCTATTAATAGTATGTGGATTTTGGAATACACAATAAGACTCTTTCTTTTAATCCTGCCACGTCGACCACTAAAGTGTCGCATCTTCTGACGTCCACAACTGAGCACAATTAGTGCTCTAGGTGGCGCTGTGTGAGGAGCGCCACAATCGACACCTCTGAATAAGGGCTGGCGCGAGATCAAGGTTCTTTTTGAGTTGCGTAGTGTCCTGTGTGCATACCCGAACTCACAGTCGACCAGGACAGATCCGATCAGAAAAAAAGAGCTTTGCATAAGAGTGGGATATTTCGATATAGCGAATAGCTCTGAGCATTGTTTATATCATGCCACTGCCGTATGCGAACATGCTACTGAGATGCGCTTGACCCGAACCTATACGTAAGGGTGGGTTGACAACAATCGCTCACCCCCCCAAACAACAGATGACACCTGTGTATAAGCATGTTGTATTAGAAGTAATCAGATCATATCTGACTACTGCAGCTTTCTTTAGCTTATAATACCACAAACGATATAACACCGTGCTTGACGCCATGTTGGTGACCACGAGTGCGTTCGTCATCTGTGGTTATAGCCTTAAAAGTATTTACAATAATGGCGATATAGACGTAATATTATACATATATCGTAATCAATTTAGTCGCTAATTCCATATTATCAGCAAAATAAAGATACAGACTAATAATAATCATGGCAACACATTGAATCTCAGAGTTGACGTTCGGTTCCTGAACTTGCAGTTCTGTACTGAACGAGCATTGTGTAAGTTTGGCCTGAACGATGGCTCACGTGACCGTATTTGTTGGAAGCCGATACCCCCATAATTCAGAGTAGATTTTCATGGAGCCCTCGATGCTCTCATAGTCGGACCGAGTTTGAATTTCTAAGTAATTAAACGTGTTTACTTTCCTATTTTTTTATTCAGTTACAATTTTCATTGTAGCTCTTATTACAGTTTGGAGATGAGTTTTGGGTTAGAAATGGATACAGCGAGTGTTCAAATGATTCAGAGCTTTCGCGTGTTATAGACATCGTATCGTCATTGGATTTTCGCCATCTTCAGGTACTTAAACACCAGGAAAAGGCGGATCATTGTTTAGCAAAAATAAAACAACAACAAACTGATTATTAATTCGAAACACAAAGCATTTATTTAAAGTAAAAGGATAAATATTTGAATAGTGATGTATTTGTAATATAATTCGGTCTGTGATTTTTTTTTTAACGTACTTACCCTTTTTTCTCGTAATCTGTCCGCTAACGGCGCAACGCCGGCAGTAGCAACAATAGCAGGCAAACTGAAATGTCTCGAAAACGGCAAGTATTGTTCGTGCAGACAAGAGCCGCTTATTACTCAAGTTTTTTTTTTTTTTTTTTTTTCATTACTAAACACATAAGACGTCTTTTTATTAACAACACAAATAGTTCCCTAGCAAATTTTGGTAACATACTCAATTAGGAAGAGTACGAGCTAGCAAGTAATAACGACGGCGACATCATCGCGGTAATGATTAAAGAGAATGGTGTAATAAGTAGACGGCCTCATCTCCATATATCGATGAAGTAGTCCACTGTCAAGCCTTAAAAAACTGCTAAATAGCGAAGCTTTATTATCGAAATTTAATAGATACCTGCGGCAAGCAACTAAGTGGGCGAGCGAAACTTGAAGAAGTTCGTGTCGGACCATAAGCGTTTTTGAACTGCGTAAATAAATATATATCAAAAGTTCTAAAATTTACTAATGAGCATCTACTGGTTTCAAGGCTGTTTTATAATTATTGCACAAATAAATTTACTTACAGTTACGAGAAAAAAGTGATTTTCGATAGTACCATGCTTTTCCCGTGAAAAAAAAGCTCTATATACGCGATTGGCCTATTTCCGAAACCCTTTTTGCCAAGGATTCATCGTTTTGGACCGTCTCTCTCTCTCTCTCTCTCTCTCTCTCTCTCTCTCTCTCTTCTCTCTCTCTCTCTCTCTTCAAGTTAGTTAATATATTGGCGTCCGGCTTGAATAAAATATGCTTTTGCATATAATAATACTTAAATTTCTTAGTTAAACAAATGCCAGTGACGATTTAAATGTTCATCGATTCGTCTGCGCTTATTATTAGTGATACAGCGCACGAACTGGCGCAAAAATATATATAATTTAAATAATCGAACATGGATTTAAACAGCGGATATTTTCAGTGGCGTCAAGTAAAATTACTATCGACGTGTCGCCGGATCATCATATAAAGGAAATATGTTTAAAACAAGAAAGCTCAATTCCACGGTTTGTGCCGCTCCTAAAATAACGCGCGTAAAAAGTAACAAGTCGAAAGTCGCCGATGTCCTTCTCAGTCGATTACGCTGTATCTATGAACGACCTAAATTCAAAAAAAGCACTGCTTATTTTGTTTGGGAAAATCTCGACGTAACTTAAGACCCATGCCTTTCTTTTAGGCCCTACGTTAGCGAGGATTTTCAATTGCTAACATTTAGGTGTTGGAAAAAGAGTATCGGGCAAAAAAATAGCTTATTTTAAGTTATTCGTATAAAACGTAGTTCGGTATACAATCTAAATGTTAAATAATGAATTTGTTTCTAATAAAATACGTACGTTCGGACCAAAATGCTGCACGGATATGTTTCCTATTTCGTTCGTTACTGAGTTCGAAAAATGCGCTGAATTTAGGCCACTAGAGTGGCATTAACCACTTCTGGAACAATACTATTAAATTAAGGAACCATGAGAGATGACTTGACAAAAGGGCAAAGCCAGTATATCATGCATGTCCCGCTGGCTGGCTGGCGCAGTGCAGATAACTGTGGCTAACTTCAATTTCGAGATCATTTTTGAAAAGTGTACTTACGTGAATGATTGTCTTCAAGTTATACTGTGGAAAAAGTTACTAGACTTTGCCAGATCGTTGCCCATCACGGTCACTGGGACGGACGTTCATTCCCTGCTTAAATGGCCTAGAATGTATATGGCTTCATATAGACAATTCCGTAGTCGAGGTCAATCGATTTTGCAAGCAGCACTATAGATGCTGTGGTTGTATTTTGGACCTACTAGCCACGAGGTACACGGCACGTACCCATAGGAAAGCGGAATTACTCCACGATCCCTGCTGGGATGGGGAACGACCGCTACATTAGTGAAACAGGCTTACAGAATAATTGCGCAAAGATAACGAGATAACTAGTACAACGTAACAAATTATTCATCACAGTGACTATTGTCACTGGAGTAATGCAACACCGATTTAGGAAAATTACAACCGAGTGTTATTAAGCAACATGTTCTTATTAAATACGAAAAAAGCAGCTGAACTTCAACGGGATACGTCGGGTAGGGCCGCTGCAACGGTGATGAAATTGCTTCTATGGGATCTCGGGTTTGTTGGAGTCGGCAATCGCAAGGCGGTAGCTGTGCGTACATACTCAAAGTAGAGTTTAATGTTTGTGCGTACGTTTGTGTCACGTCCAAATCGCCCCCATAGAGTGCTCGCTTTGACCCGGTTCTACGTGGGTCACTAGGGTATCATCTTGGGTTAACATCCGGTTGACATAAAGCCACTTCAAGGAGTATTCCTTTGTGATTTATTAATTTTTTTTTTTTTTCTTTATCTTATCTTTCTCTCTAACTTTTTTTTTTTTTTCTGAAAGGGACTAGTTCTTTTTTTATCTATAGAATATAATATTCATTTGAATAAATCGTTCGATTTCAAGTTTCCCAGTAACCGTTAATGATTTTTACTCTCATGAAGGACTAATTTGGTTAGCTGGCAAAATAGGCCACGAAATTTGAGTGATCCAAGCATATACGGTCCATTGTCCTCGGTCAGGCGACTACTGTTTTCCGAATGGGAGCCTTTATTGGAAAAAAATACAACAAATGCAACAGCTTCTGCGATCAGCTGCAGCATGGCTCAGATATTGAAACACGTTGATGGAACAGCCGAATTGCCAAAGTCTATAGGAACGTTGTGCGGACTGTTGTAAGCTAAACTTTCCTAAGTGTTTCTGCCTATATATGTTTTTATGTCGAAGTCGTTTTAAAAGTGTAGAATTAATATGACTTGTGCAAACAGGGGAAGGATTATTTGCTACTAATCGATAGATTTCGGCGAGCGGAATAAAAATATGCCACATGTTTCTATATCTATAATAGATATTTCAGCGTGAAGATTGTAAACAGCATCTGTTTCCTCTATGCAGTAATAGGTCGAAGTGTTTTTTATGTGCTAAGTAAAAACTCAAGCGGCTCGTACGATGAAGGTTCTAGTACTAAAACAGTATAGAGAATATACTTTGAGAGCTTTCCTGAAGACCAGAAGTAAGACAAACATTTTTGTCTTTACTTGAAAAACTATGTATCGTATGCACCAATTCGTCACGACTGGACTGATCTTGGCAACGATAAAAAAATGCATTTTACTATGACCAATTTGCCACGAAAAAATATAATCCGATTGTAGTGGCTGTAGCACGAAAAGTTTCAAATGAGAAAGTTACTTCCATGTGAAAAGGGGCATCGTTTTGGCACCAATCGGGGGCTTTCCATGGGCTAAATTTAAAAACAATTCCAGTTTTAATTCTCGTTTTCGGATCAAAATGTACTCTATTAGGGTTTTTTGGTTAGCAGCAATCGACGAGTCTCGACGGACAATACGAACCCTTATATCTAAACTTCTCAATGATGGTGGCGAAATCCTTGTTGGTTGTCTCGATTTATATATGTGTAAGAAAGTGGGGTGACGTTTTACGCTGCTTTCAACTGGTTTCCTAACGAATTTCTAATAAAATGAGTGTTGATTTTGGTGATACATCCATAATTAATTTTCAGACGAAAATAACAAAATGTCGAAAAATGCAAATATTTATTAGCAGAAAATAATCTTGAAAAAACTGAAAGACTGCTCAGGCCTGGGTAAAGTCCCAAGAACCGAGTCAATACATTAATAAAAAAAATTATACAAATATGCAACAGAAAAAACCTCAAACTTTGGTAATGTCCCAGGAACGGAATCACTATTCCAGCCGACGACTACTACTAATTGCAACGTCTGTTAAAAGTCAGCCAAACGTCACCCTAGTCTCGCTCGCCTTTCGCAGATTGGTTGTCAGTCTGTCCTATTCTGTAAACAGAATTAATCAGTCGACAGTGGATAGTCTGCTCATTTAGTTGTAGAAATAAACCAAAAGCTAAGATACCACAAATCTAGAGTTGAATGAGGAATATATTAGAGCAAACTAATGAAAAAGCTACAAAAAGGTAACAAGTAAGGTGAAATAGGAACGTAGGCAGTGGCAAATTGTAGGCCTTGCCTAACGTGCAGGAAACAAGCCGATGTCACTAGATGACCGGTATTTTTTAAGTTTCACTTACGGACATTCTATTTCCACGGTAAAAACAACGCTACAGTGACTACGGTTATGAGTCAAATACTCACTCATCTGTCGTAGTCGCCACTTGGTAATTAATCATTTGATTTCCCACGACTGGTATCATTATCGATTTCAAAGAGGCACGTAGAAGTCTCTTTCTGATTTTTCATGCTCGCCGGTGCAGATTTTCAGTCATCTTTCAACGTTGTCAGTTTGGCCACAAACCATAATGCGGAATAGAAAGACATATGGTTACAACGCAAACAATGATGTACTTTTTATTAGACGGAATAGCAGCGACTTCGCACCAACTCAGTCTCAATTCAACTACTATGCCGTGCCGAAGCGCAGTAGTTGTCTACACGTTTTATGCGGGAAGTACAGCTCTAAATACAGCCTGTGTTATTTTAAATCATAACAATTTTTTGTAATCGTCTTCAAATAGGAGCCTTTTAATGCTTCAACGACAAATCCCGTTTTTGTTTTTTTCTTGACGGGGCTAAACAGAAGCTGATTATAAATGGCTGCTTTCTGACACGGGTGTTCGATCGTCATAGTGTGAGAAGGCTTTTGATTGCCAATATAAAGTTGACAGACACTTAATGAACGTTTGCCTTTACGCACATTGCATATATGCTACCTGGTACGTTACGGTAATTTTTGTATCAATGCGAAGTAACGGCTAGCTAACTCGGTTTGTAGGTTGTACCCTACTATGAGCCTTCAAACGGATGTATTATTGTGTCCTGAATAATTTACACCTCCCGCATTTTACCCAGATCGACTAAATAAAGTGAGGTGCTTAACCACTTAGCACAAAGTAGACTGTTATTTTAAGAGCGAATAAAGGAAAACCATGACCTCTGAGATTTCAGCTGAGAGTAATAAGCGCAACCCGCTAACCTATTGCCGTTCAGACGTCGCCAAGCATTAGGGAATCGTTGTGCTCGGTTGAATCAAAGCGACAGCCACTTTAGGTAGATCAAAATAAGGTCTTCAACATTTTCCGTGTTTTTTGAACGTGAAAAACAAAAGGGGAGTTGCTGGCTTCTGTTTACGATTAACTAAATGAGCGCGCTCTGTGGGGAAACGCGAAGGTTGTCCTCCGGAGGCAAACGTATTTACACAATCGGCTTCATCTACTGCGCAGATCTACCTAGAACAGAGCTTTAGTGATCTGCCAAAATCAACCCTATCGTTTCTTTCTAGGGATCGTTTAGGGTCGAACAATCCAGCGGACTTGGACAGGACACAGGAATGGCTCTATAAAGAGAACTTGTGGTACAACAACTGAAATAAAGACAAAAACAAAGTGGTATACGTGTTCAAAACTAGCGCCGATTGCATGCTGGTCTACTGTACTACACATTTAGATCATACGTTCTATGTATGTCCGTTATTGGCGAAAAGCAGTTACCGTAGCAGCACATGGTTGATGCACTTCTTCCAAGCCACTTTAAAAGCTACAGGGCCTTTAGTTCTAAAATAAAAACCTACGGTTCTAAAAAAAGACTACAGTCAACGAATTTAATAACTATTAGAGTTTGCGACAGCTTAAACGTAAGTGATGTGTTTTAACAATATAGTATTAAACGCTTATATGACCGACTCTGCTCTCTGTCCAAAACCTGTATGCGTCTGTGTAACAGCTGGGCTGATCAGTGGCGGTAACGAAACAAATTCATAGTAAATATCACTCATTTTTGCAAGAAATAATAATAATATATAACAACGAGCTATAGAATTATCCGAGGCAGCTGAAGTAGTTTGATTTTGTTAACTCGATAGTTGCAATCCAGGAGAGAAATACAGTTTAAACTTTGGGAACTTCTCAATAAATGATTTATCAGCTCGACGTGTAAGCTAGATAGATGTCCGATTCGAACGTAATCTATAATTGACCAATTACAGTTCCTCTAATTCGCCTAAACTATTAATCTGTTTTATATGTTTGGATTGGAGTATTTTAGAATACCAAAATGTAAAGAAAAGATCGCCTTCTTAAAATTTACAATGAAACATTTCTATGGTGATAACGTTTATGCCGATCGTTCTACGGCTCCTTTAACTCTAAATTTCGGACTATACTATGGCGTAAAAAAAAAACATGTGTTTAGGATTATTCGAGTAGATCACGCTGCCTATTCAGGGCCGTCGCATGAAGCCCCATCGGAACCCCGTGAAATTACGTGATCCTACAGAAACTTCAAAAAACTTGTTGTGGGAAATCGCTTTGAGGCACTTGAGTAAAGGCCTCAAAAGACATTTATTAGGTTGCAAGTCTTCGAGGATCCTGACATCACCTTCGTGAATGCAACGTGCTTCTACTAGAATGTAAACCAGCGTGATCTGCCGGCTTAGTCCACACTGATTTGTCAACTAATGAACATATTCAAACTGCGAGTTTCTCTAAACGCTTTTTTTTGTGTTTTTTTTTTTTTCGCAGATAGGCAGCCCATCTAGGAATGAAATTTGCTAGGTATCCACCTTAACGGAAAATTAAAAGTGTCCGTAGTTAGTATTTTCAATGAAGACAGGAGGCGTTTCCAATTATGAAAGAAGTAAAAGAACCCTTACAGAACTATGTCAGACGGCATATTCCTAGCCGTCTACATGAGGGCAGCGCCTCTAGCCAAACCGTTATTGATCGTATCCGTTGCGTAATGATGGAGTCGTGCAATCAGTCATTAAATTAACCTGTTGTTACTCCAAATCTTACAAGGAAATAGCAATTCTGACTACGAGAGACGAGTCCAAGACCCACTTGACTTTGTTCTCTTTGAGAATATTTTGAACGTCCATAGGGTTTATGTGATAGGAGCGATGCACAACCTAGCCTTATAAAGGACTGATCAAGGGCCATTTAGTCAATCCGAATGACAAATACTGGGGTATTGTTAATAATAATAGTATCAAATGTTACCACGTTTATTTTGACTTTTTTTTCCACCAACACGTCTGACCAAAAAGACCATGAACAGTTACTTGTACTATAGATAGGTCCAGTACTACTGCAAAACCGAGATTGTTTTGTACCCAAGTAGATAAAGAAGGACCTAATGTTCATCTTACCTTAGGACTTTTGTTCTTTAGGTTGTTCCTATTACACTTGAAGGATTTAATACCGTCCGGGATATGATCGAGGTTTTTGCAGGTAATCTTGGGATATGCGCTGTTGCAAATAGGCCTCGGGAAACAGCGATAGCCAAGAGCAAGCTTGATAGCGTGACTGAATGTTTTTATAAAAAGTAAATGTTAATTATAGAATCAAACTCCACAGTTGTATGCTTTCTAACGTTCTGGGGAACAACTCTGCATTTAATGGCATTGTACACCTTCTGTTTATGAGTCATTAGTTACCTGTTACTAAAACCGTTTTAATCTAGACCGAGCTACGCACTCCGCGATAATAGAGTACTCTACCAAACACAATAGTCAGTTCGTGGGATTTACCAGCCGCATCTAACAAAGGCTTATATACACAATATCATACTCAGCTGAAATTAATATTTTTTAGAACTGTGGTAATAACATGTGAAGCAGCCATAGCCTTACAATACATCTAGCGAGCAATAACAGAACAGAAAGTCCCCCTTACCTAAGTGCTGGGACAGTTCATCCCTACTAATCCCCCTAAAAAAAGAGACCCCCTAAGAGACGTCCCCTAAAAATATACAGTTTTCTTTTTGCTGGATTTTCTGTTCGTGAGTTTTACAAATATTTTGCAAAGCAGCACCATGAACAGCTAGAATCAGGTACTTAAGTTGAGCGTGCGACGCTTCGGAAGTGGAATCGGTGAACAGAAACGCAAAGAAGCTTGCTATTTTGGTCAACTGTTACGAGCTGAACTCTTTGTTTAACAGCTCTCCGCCATGAATGTATTTTACCAGTTTTTGTGCATTCGGCGTATTAGTGGCATAAAACCGTTTGGCGATAATCTGATCGGCATCGATGTGGGGCTGTCAACCTCTGCATCGATAAGTTAAACCATTTATATCCTTTAACGCGTCAACTCGTCGCGTCGCTCGTACACGTAGTACCAACACACTAATTTAGCATTGATGTACCTTGTACGGGAGCTAATACGACCCCTTTGGAGAAAAGCCTTCGGACCCTGAGTTTTTTTTCTTTGTTCTGAAAATACGCGCTTTGGTACAAATACTATATATTTAAAAAAGAAAAAAAGAAATCAATTTCAGCATAGCCGTCTTTTTAATAAAAATTTTAACTAATTTTTGAGCAAATTTGGCCTTTCTCTCAAAAAATTATTTGCTTTATCTTATTATTATTCCAATTTCCTGTTCGTTTTGAAAGGGGGAAGATGACGAATCTGCTGAGACAATTATTTTCTGAATTGTTAAAATCTGATTGGTTTCCTTATACAGCTTAACTTTTCAAACGTCCTGTAATTATCACATAAGGAAGAACAAAGCAATTATTAGCCTCCAAACCGGATAATGCTTCATATAATAAAATTTCAAGAAATAAACAAATGAAAAACTTCACGCCACCATCGGTTCAATTTTTTTTGTATAACTAAAACCAAGCAAGTTACCTCGAAAATTCATCGGTTCCTGGTATTACTTAAAGGTTATCGCACGCGCTCTTTATAGACACATTTGAAAAATTACATAAAGCCAGTTGAAGTACAAGCATACAAGTTTGTGCTATTATTTATCCAAAGATTTCTACGATTAAAGAAAGATTCTTAATAACTCATTTTTTTTTTTTACATCTGATAGTTTAAAAATACTTAAAACTCAATACATATAACGTGAGAGCTGCAGAAGCGAATGGGGTAACATTAAATATAGCATGATTTGTCACCCTCGCATATAGTGGTCTGTATTTATAGTATTTTCGCCTTAAACGGTGCGTCAGCGCGTCGGATATTATGCAATGTTTTACATCTGGCAGCCCCCATCATTTCGCTTTGATTCACGTTATCCGAGTTCATTGTGCAGCTTTGATGATAGGCGTGAATAATTTTTCGGATCGCCGGTCGTTCCTCTACGGAAAGTGTCAAATATGTCACTAAATATTTACCCAACAGCTTTTTTTTGTCGATTCCACAGTGCCTGATCTTTTTTTTTTCGAAATTGTTCGCGTTCGACATTGGGAAATATTTTTCTTTCTCTTAAATTGAATAT
This sequence comes from Varroa jacobsoni, assembly GCF_002532875.2. NCBI lineage: Eukaryota > Metazoa > Arthropoda > Arachnida > Mesostigmata > Varroidae > Varroa > Varroa jacobsoni. The sequence continues at coordinate 129,230 of NW_019213302.1, read as the reverse complement.
TGCCACAAATTATCGGACAAAAAAAGTACGTGGCCAAAACAATTGCGTTTAAGACGTAGCGGTTTATATTATTAGATCTGCTTATGTAAAATATAACTCTTTCGCTACTTATAGTAAAACTCTCTCTACTTAAACGCCTTCTATATCCGGATACTTGGGTGATCAGCATAATTGTCGTCAGCTATGTTGATCATTGCATCACATAATTCGGTATGAATATATGCGGTATCGTTTATTCCAGATGTCGATCAAATTTAATTTACTAAGTATTCGTTTATTTCAGTCATGCGGTTAAAGGAGCTTAGATCAATTGAGTAGTCTGGTATCTTTTGCTTAAATCTTCCTAGACGGAATACAAAAGACATTTTAAAGGATACGGCTTGATTCATGTGGATCTTTCTTGAGTAGTAACGAACACTTTCTCATTGAGCCAACCCTCTTAGCCTAAACAAAGTTCTAGCTTTACAAATATTTTTACATAAATAAATCAATCTTAAGTAATTTATTTCATGCGGAACAGGCTTTTAGTGATAGGATGTCATAGTATCAAATGAGTAATGACTATTTATTTACGTTTACCCGATGGTATGCCTGTTGGAGAAAAAAAACTCTTATTCTCATCAATATGTCAATAATTGACTGTTAAAACTGGAAACAGTCTTAAGAAATTCTTAAGCCATGTTTGCAGTATAGGCATTATGAAAGCTTTCAAAAGAGTTTATACACTTTTATCAACATAGTCTATTATCGCTATAATATCAGTGCTTAACAGATTTAATAGTATAAAAATTGTCTTCCTAAAATTTAAGTATAACTGAGCATTTATACGCTGTCGGGGGTTACACGAGTAGCACCCCTAACGTGCTTTGATAGTAGTGTCAAACACGACAAGCTGCTTTTTACTCGCATTGCCTCTTATCCTTCTGTTCTCGCCTGAGGCCCTAAGGCCTACATTACAGAACCTTTCACAGCTGATGAATATTAGTGACAGTGTTATTACTGTTGGTAGCGAAGTACTAACGTTATGCTGAAAATTCAAATTTCGTATACAATAATAACCTGTTCCAGACGTTCTTTTGAGGCTACTGCGTTGTATCGAAAAGACGTATTATACGCAGTTCAAGATGCGACGTCAGCTGGTTCTGTGCACGTCATTCAACAACGACCACGCATGAGCGCTAATAGAAATGCGCGTCGTATGAGCTTAAAGGTTACCGCTAACTTACTAATTGGAGTTCATGTTCTCAACAGAGGCAAATGTTGAGAAGTTAACCATAGAACTTGAACTTGCTAAACAGTTGTAAATCGGACGGTATCCTTTGGTCCAGCTTCCTTGAGAAGTAGGCGTCGTAGTCTATATGAGTGTTTACCCAGTTTACTAAGCCAAAACCCTAAACTTTACCTGAATTTACGCGTTCGGAACCGTAACATTATGTGATTCTAATTATATCCGACGGCATCGCCTTTAGAAGTGAAACTTCGTTAGATGTTATCGAGAGAGAGATGTTACGCAGAGATTGCTCTTGACGAACAAAAACATTATTACTAAAAAAAAAAAAAAAAAACAAGCTATATATATATATATATATGCGTGAAAGGAAAGAGAAAGAAAAAAAACAGTGCACTGGTTTGTTGTTTTACCTACTTGATTCCAACGAGAATATCTCATTTTCGAGAATCTGAGCTGCTGACCCTGGCAGAAAGTAGAACAGCTGGTACAGGTTGATAATGGATCCTAGCAAAATGAATGAAATATCTACTACCGAATTTCTGTTGAACAAAAACATATAAATTTTAAATCGAACAAAGATTAAACATTGATCACTGGCAACACTTTTTTTATTGATTTTTATTGTTTTCAAGTACCTGTATTCGTATAAGTACCTGCGTCGGTGATTCTATTTTTTTGGCATACGTGCATTTATATAATACATACAACTTTGTCGTGGATAAATCTTGTGAATCATGCAAAAAAACGTACTGCAACGTCCTTTTAAGTGTATTCCCCATACACATGTACCATAATATATATATGTGCATGTTTGACATTTACTGATTTTTATACCCTAATCCTACAACGTACGTAAGTACTACTAAACAGATCCACACATGCGGATTTGACATCAGACACACACACACACACACACGCAGACACCGACGAAGTCCGGCTGAGTTACACGAGGCTGCTATTCATTTCCATTGACCTCCACGTAAATCGATTCAACTTCCGTAACAAAAGGAGGAAAAAAATATAATATTCTAAGCCGCAGGCTGTGCGAGATAGGTGTCATGTTTTGCGGAATATTATGTAAGTACTACGGCAGGTAGTCAGATAAAAATGCACAAGCCATCGCCTACGTACCACAGCATCATTGACTAATAATACTATCTATAATCTGGCTAATGACGCGTTTTTTACTAAACTTAAGAAACATCTGATGCTCTAGGTTCGAATCCGGGCGTAGACACGTGCTGTTCGGGTGGGAGTTAACCGTCTCATGGACGGAAAATCTGAAGCATTTCACTGGCTGTATCTATTGTACGAATCGCGAAACACCATATATAACTTCTATGATATTTTACATATTGTATGTGCTCTGAAACGACTAGGGCCTTCAATACAATGCAGACAGCTCCCAATATGTGAGATTTGTAGAGAGATACAATCACGTCAATACAATGATCAATGTCAACTAGGTACGGTCGGTTTTTATAGTCTTCAAGTTTAATCTTCAGAAATGGTGCAGATATCATACTTGCCACTTACATTTCTTGAATAAGTGTATGCTACCTACTCAAGCTGCATAAAAAATCAACTCAGATTGTTGAAGGCCATCGCAGGGGGAGGAACACAAATCCATTAGAGCAACAAAGAACGATGCGTCGAGCATGACAAGTAATACCATTATTTCAAAAAAGAAAGTTCTCCATTTTAGAGCTGTGGCATTTACTGCAAAAATAAAAATCATGTTTTTATTGAATGTAAGTACTGTGGTTATTTTATTTCCTAATAAGTAAATTAGCAGCGAACTGATAGTCCGCTGTCATCTGTCGGTAGAAGGTTTCTTCAACTTTGTGCAAAACGATCCTGCAAAAGCCATGACCTTAAGCGTATTTTATATTTTATCAAGTGTTTATAGAAGAATAGGATAGCAACGGTCTGTTCACATATATAATGATAGACTTAAATTTAATCGTTTACGCCCTATATCTATCTAGCGTATAGTACGTGGCAGAAACGGATAATACGCAAGCCGCTGTTCGTCTATAGCTTCCGCGTAGCATAGCGTAGGACTCTCTATAACTCACTCTCAGAAGTGTAAATTCCACATGTTCATGTGAAGCCAAGTTCCTCACATACCCGCTTTCTGCCACGCTTATCTTTCCTTCACCGCCTTATGTAATAACGTAATTTCTTTCTTCTACATTTCTATTAGGCTTGTGACCTGCATTGTTCTTCATATCAACAACTAGCATCATTCTGTCATTTCGACTTGTATGTCCTTCTGAGAAAAGGTGTAATTCGATAAATAATCATTAATAATTCTATAATATGATTTTTAATCAATTTTACCCTATCCATAAACTGCCTGGTAATTGAAAAATTCAGGTACTTTGTATTTGATGTGCCGGGCCTCGGCAGATCTTCAAATGGCTCTTAAGACAATCTTTCCGAACAAATTTTCGGCCACATCGGCCACAAGAAAACTGCCGATTTCCTCTGTGTACGCTTCGAATATGGCGATACATGTGTTCGGCCCTCCGAGTTTCGTACGCGCAAAGCTTGCAGCGGGTGATCCGGCCATCACGGCAGAAGTCGCTAGCGATAGAACGACGCTCTTCTTTCGAAGACTTGTAGCATTTCTTACCAACCCCAACGCCAACCTCGCCAGTTTCTTGTCCTACGGGCTCCATAGTCGACAGGCTATTGTCAAGAGATGGGTGAACGATTTCTGCTGGCGGCGGTACGAGGCATGTTTCGAACTGACTACACTCGACAGGCCCTACAGGATAATCGTTGGAAACCATCGGAGCCAGTGTTGTTGCGGAAACGGGAATCTCTCTTGAGGTCACGGTTACCGGATCGTTCCCATTAGATAGCCATTCGTCCATAACATTTCTGTGAGGATACCCGAACGAGTGATGTGTCGGTGTAGGCAGATGGGGGAGCGCGCGGAGTCCTTCAGCATACTTCGTTTCATGGCTATCTGAAATTACAGATAGAAGTGGCGGTATAAGCGAGGTATTGGATTAAGCTGGAAAATTGCCTGCAATTTTAAGACGTTTATAGACGGTTTTGTTTCTTAATACATCTTGAATCCGCATTTATTATTGGAACTATGTTTTAGTAGACAGGCCACGCTTTCCCCAAATATAGTACATTGCAATCGCTTTTCAAGGTACGAGACTGAACGATACTGACGACAAACTTCATTTCCTCGACAGGCGGTCTAAACAAGTCAGCCCTAGGTGTAAGGCAATAAACACTGACGGAACACCACTGTCCATAGCGACTCATTCCGTTCATTCATTTAAACCTTTAGCATCCCCTAGATAGTGGAGAGCACAATGAAGGAAACGACTTACATAGTCTTCTACAACCTACCACAAAGATTGGTTCAATTCAGTAAAATATTTCCACCTTTGTAAGATAGCAAAAACTGTTGCTTTCGTAGAAACATAATTTTGTAGACAAGAGCGGGTTCAATATGGTCTTGGAAGAGTCATGACACTGAATTCACTAGCGAAATTATGCATGCTTGCCGATTGGCTTAATAAGGTACCTGATAATTATGGTATATATACACATTTCAATAGTTTATAAAAATTAGGAGTGGCACATAATAATATATAAGAGTAATTGTGGGCCGCGTACATACTTTGGCGGTTGGAGTTTACTACCCTCCATGCGTGGTTTTACATAGCACTAAACCCATACAACGTTACACGTAGTTCTGCGCATTTGCGCTCTTACATCGCGAGTACAACGGTAAATGGTAACTCGAAACAGCTTTAGGCCAATTTAGTTGCTCCACATTTACGAGAAGGGGATCCAGTCGTATGATATTTATACCGTAGGCAGCCGATGGAGTAACTCTGAGGTCGAATAACCGAAAAGCGGTAAAGACTAACAGAACGTGGCTTCACAACGTTGTTCTTTTGTGCCTTTCTGTGACGTGCGATAAAAGATTTCTATAGATAAAAGACGTAGGACAAATTATTTACGCGCGGGGGGGGAAGGGGGGATTTTTAGCTAAAAAGCGTGCGTTGAAAAGCCATCCACCTTCCTCTGTTAAACTTCATCACTACGGTCTTTGTTAGATTCACAGTTAAGCCAAGTTCTATCGAGATTAGGCGCAATATAGCCATCCTTTGTTGCACTTGGAAACGGCTGCTTCCATAGGTAATTAGGTAATTGGCGTAGAAGATCATTTTTGCAAGGGTTTTGGGTTCTCAGACTCTTGTTGGTATACCCTTTGAATGTGTCAAGAACACCGGGAATGGGGCTACCTCCTGCATGAAATCTGTGCTTCAAAGGAGGCAGAAAATTCTGCCACGTTATCGCAGATCCGCAGAAGTAGATTTTAGCCAAAAAAATCTGGATACTTTGTTGCATATACCCTAGCTACCTCCAATGGGATCTAATCAAAGCTTGGAAATTTTCCCAAGCCGCTTCCAGGAGTCGTTTCTTTAATCTAAGGTAACGTTCTTAACGAACGTTAACGAACCTCTGTTCTTATTTTTCCCGCTAAATCCCGCCAGATCACCTTCCTAGCATAAGCACATTCTGTTTTTTCCTTTGGTTGCAGCTTGCTTTTATTCTGATAGTAAGCAAAGACCCATACCCGTTATGTGTACCATTTTGCTTACGTTTTCTACTTATGTGATGGACCTTTACCATTCATTACAATCTTTCCCGCCTTGGACTAAGTATATGACCTTTACTGACTCTTTGCTGGTAGTTTGCCTTTGTTTTTTCTTTCCATTTACATTTACCTTGCGCATGTCACCGTCTTTGTTATTTTTAATAGCCTTACCTCTTTCCTACGATCGATTCTTCTCCATGTTGTCGCTTTGGGCTTCTTCAAACGTTTTTTAGGCGTCTCTGCAAAATGGGCACGCCATACTACCCTCCCTGTATCTTTCATAGATGCACTTTAGCCTCTGTCCAATGCAGTGTGTTCCTTGTTCTCTCGTCGTATCTGTACTTCAGCTACCTGCTTAGCGTTATGCTTTCTAGCTTTGCCGTTTCTAACCTTGCACTTCAGCAGTACTCTTCCAGTCTAAGGACGAGATTCCGTTTATTTGCTCTTAGTTGCCCTCTACAGGCCCCGTTTAATTTAACCTGATCTTTTATTCCATTAGGGTTTCCGTGAAGGTCTATTCGTTCTTCACGTGAATCCTCACGGTCCTACGAGCTTCCCTTTTCATATTTTTAGTGGTTCTGGTACAAACCTCAGGTTTTTTCTCCACCTGTTCTTTGTGTACGGTAGATCTCAATGGCTTTTTTATTAGCATCCGTCCATTTTCGCTGCAAGACGTAAACGAGTACTTTTTGCTCGCCTACATTTAAATCCATGGCTTTTCTCACACTTGTTTGTGGAACTCACAATGTTCCCTTTTCTATAGATTTTCTCTCTCCACATTTACAACCTTTTTCTTATATTCTTCAAAGTTGAAATCATATATTTAACCTAATCTCGGAATCTTTCTGTTTTCTCTTTTAATTCTGCTAGTTTTTGTTTTCCTCTCCTTGTCTTCCGTTTCTACTCTATTTTTGTTAGTTTAAGTTTCCAACTATTTCCTTTTTTTAGGTAGTTTCTTTGTTGATTCTTTGATCTCAGCCTATGTGTGCCTTATTTGGCCTCGGACAACCAGGATTTTTATTTCCTTTCACGGCTCTAGGAGCATGAAATTTGTTGTTCCTGACATCTATGCGTCCGTATCCTCTTTTTCTTAATTCCTATCCATGCCTCCATCTGGCCGCCTCGTGACTTCTAGGGGTTCCTATCCCTGTCTTCTATCTATCTATCTATCTATCTATCTTATGTTTATTCAAAATCGCTGTCCCCCATTTTGCTATTTTTTCTATTTTCTCTATTCCTGTTTTCTTTCTAGACCAGTTCCATGCATCCTTGGAACCCCAGTGAGGCTCCCCAACTAAATTTTCAAGTTTCTTTTTGGTTTGTCTCTGCCTTAAGGGATTTCTTTCAGTATCATAATTACCTTTTTATTCGATTCCCGACAAGCTACTAGGCACCTCCTTTTCTTCTAAATGCGGTCAAGCATATCGCCTTCCTTAGTTCATTGCCCTTATTCTCGTTCCGGTTCCGTCAAAGATAGCTGGAGATAGGCGCCGACCAAAGATGGCGGACCTTCGTTGGTAACCACGTGGTCAAATCGCAGTACGGTATGTTTAAGTTGAAATTTTATGCACCGTATAGCACCAATCCATTCTATAGCTTTAATAGAATACATTCTGAGAGGGATAATTAATCCTTTCGTCCGGGCCATACTGTTGCTTGCCCCTGCACAGTTGCAATTTTCCGCTTAAACTTCGTGCAAGTTCCTCACACTTTAACTTTACTTCACTTTTCCATTATATCAACTGCTACACATCTTATGCAATGGTCTCGCACTTTAACATCTTTATTCATCTTCATTCTTTTAGTTCCTAGAGCGTTTCAGAGGCTCTGAACAAAACACTCTTAGAAGCTCGTAACCTGCACATCCGCTCTTCTCCTGCAGGGTTTCTCTAAGGTGTTGGACAACATTGTTTACGTACCGTCAGTCAACAGCCTAGTGTATGTGAGCTAGATGTGGGGACGGTTGGATATACTTCCGCAGTCACCACGACGCACTAATTCTCAACTTCTCTCTTATACTTAGAAGTGCTTGAAGGAGCACGAAAGGCTTAGACATAGGAAGTCCGTATGCCTCGGTGCACAACCTCTTTGACGTCCGCTGAACTCGATAACCATCACATCAAAATAGACTCCGCAGTAAAGTTAGTTGGAGCCACCCTTCATGCCACGCGGTTAGATGAGAAGTAGCAGCTACGTCGCGAAGCTCCTCCGCAAACCTGCCAAAACACAAACTCTTGCCAGCTTTCCAAAAACTCTCTAGGAAAGGCCACACTACGCAGTCGTTATCCATGTTGACAAAGTTGTATTAGAGTATTAGTTGTTCTTTGCCACTAGGCACATCAACTACCGCCAGGCTGCCCACAATCGGTTCATATGCACATCAACCGGTTTCCCGGCTCAGAGTGGTGCAGCTACGGTGTCTTAACCATTTCTAAGCAACTAAGTTATCAGCCCATAAAAAGCAGTTGTCATATTGATCTCCCATGCCTCGAGCCAAAATACCTGACTACCTCAGATGAAACCAAAACGCAATTTCTCTGAAAATAGAAGTTCAATACAGCCATCGTTGCAGCCGTGCTCTCAGAACAACAGAGGCACAATGGTAGAACCGAGTGCCTGCCAACATTCGGCCCGAAGTTGTCCTTGAGCGTTAAAATCAGGAACTTCGAAACTTCGAAAACTTATGCGACAACTGAGGTTCTTTGCTTTGTTCTGTCCAAAGTGAAGTGCCTCAATTCGGTGCAATATAATGTTACACGAACCATCACGAAAAGAGAACTCGAAAAATAACATATTTTATAGTAGCAAGTATCAATCTTTCCGTGTAGCACTATCAGTAATTGTTGGTAATTAATTAGATAAGCTTAAGTGTATTTAATTGACGAGCTCTACAGATAGTCTTAACAGCATCCAAAGTAAATTTAAACGGGGCTAATTAAATGACTCTCACATGCCCTCCTGCGTGTGTGAAATTCGGTTGTGCATCGCTTGCGATCATCTGCAAGAACCGGAATATCAAAGGACAGTACAGGTACAACTTCGTTAGGAATAGAGATCCATTCACTCGTTGTTTCGTTCCGGGAGAGCGCATATGGCTCGAGATGGCCTTCATCTCGTTCCGAGTAAATTCTCTTCTGGGCGTCTGCAACGATGGATCAGTAAAGCCATAGAAACGAAAAATGAGCACTTGATTAGTATTGTTAGATATTTTTAGATAGAAGATTTTCTGCGTATGAAACTGGAACTTAAACTGCCTTATAAATCGAAATTCTCTTTATTCATCAGCGCCAAATCCACATTAATATAAGACAAATATATTTAGGATCAATATTATTTTAAACAATTCTTCCCTGTTCTTTTAAAGCGCAGTTGAAGAATAAATTAGATCGATAGATTTCACATAACGTATTCGTATTGCACGTTCTAAATGCATGTTTCGTAGTTGTATTGATACATAAATTAAGCTGCACGATATCTGAAAATTTGAAAGATCGCGCAGTCAAGCTTTATTAAGGTTTTATTTAGAATATTCATTACGTCGCCGAATCTTAGCCGAAGCATAATGGTGGTGGTGATGACGACGACGACTCAGCACATGGCCGAACACAGAGGAACCACTGCATTTGGTAAAGTGTCTGAAATTGAACCATGTTGTTAGATATGTTGCACTAATGAATGCATAAAAAATAATGTATATTGAAAGCTTAGTGGCACATTGCTCAATATATTCACCCGTGACCATCGCTACGCCAACCCTCTTCGCGAGTTACGAATAGGAAGCCTTGCGGTTTTTCTCATCGCTACAATAACCTTACCGTTTGTACATTCCCACATTTCTCCTGTCAGCTGGATCATCAAGGTCTGTGCATAGTCCTTACACGACCTTATGACCTTTCTATCGAATATTAAATATAAATACAAGACGACGAAAATGATAATGATATTTTATTGTCATTCATCCTCTCCTCTCGTTTCGAGTACTATGCTCGGTAGCATCCGATAGGCATTCCATCGAGCGGTTGGCTCCCAACATGAAACAAAGCTGTCGGACTCCAATTGGAACAACTGCGTGTCCCTTAAGTTCAGCGGGCGAACTTGTTACCGACTACGCCACCATCGAGACCGTACCGTCATGTTTAGCATCACAAAATATTACCGTCTGCTTCATTAATAAGGATTTCATTCATAAATAGCGACGGATGTATGGGAGCTTTCTAACGAGTTCGCCGGTTAGTAATGACGACGACGATGCTGCCGCTTGTCACGATAATAGGCGTCGTAGTTCTCTCAGAATGTGTGCGTGCATGTATATATAACGAAATGCAAGTATTTATTTGCTCAGAGCGCCATATATATATATATATATATATATATCAGTAGTATCCCATTTGTTTACACAAATTCGATTTCTACACAAACTAACAAAATGGTTCTTCATATATGGCGGGGCTTAGATTCAAGGCCTCTTGCCCTTCAGTTATTTTACTGTTTAGTTCATGCCTATAAATCGTGCTTAATCGACAGCCGTTAACGGGTCAGATTAACTAGTCCCAGTGCCGATGCTCAGGGTGTAAACACAAACGTTGTACAACGCTAACTTGACGCAGTTACCCCATCATGGTACAGTACGGCTATTTACAATCATCTTCTTTGCGATTCATGTATAATAGACATGCGACAGTTAAATGACGTTACCCGCAGCTCAGCATTTTGAGCTTATAGAACACTATAAATGAATTTGACACATTTATCCATTCGGCCGTTTCCAACGATTCCGTTGTAGTGATCCCGTAGTTGTTTCATCCCAACCAAAAGATAAATATCTATCTTACCCCACGAAAGCTATGTGAGTGAACTATTGTATCGAAGTTATTGCAACTTGTCAATTTCTCGTTAGTCTCGTACAAGTTTCCTTTCATGCTCATCTGTATGCTGGTTATTCTACTGATGGAACAAGCTCAAAATGGAATACCCAATAAAGTTGGCCCAAACTCTTGTTACGTTGTATAACACACGCAGAAGTATAATACACAATATGAAGTCAATTTTCGAAAACAACCGCCCTTTGGTCAACCATGGCAATAAAAATTTCGACGAGACCTCTTTCGCATAAGCGTCCCACACTTGTATGATATTAGATGCGTATCATAAGCGAAAATATCTAATTACTATTGAATATGCAGTGTTCATTTAAATACCGTTCAGGCACATCGGAATACAGTACAAATTAACATTGGGTCATATTTTGGCTAAATCTATTCTCTTAGGGTTCTAACATCAATTCAAAGAGTCACTGACCCCGTTCAGATATTCAGCATCCTTTATTGACGCGATTCTGTGGCCGTTTCGGCTCCTGGTAATCTACGGTTCGGAGCATTGATCATGATAACGTGCTAGCAGAACTCTGTAGAACAAGCACGATAGCGTAGTTTTAGGAAAATGCCTTCCAAAAATTACTGGTGGCGCCATTTAGGAAAAATCGTATGTAAGTCCAAACGATTCAGCTTAGGAAAAATAACGTGGCGGTGTACTCGGTCAAGTATTCTTGACAGCCGTTTTTTTTTTTTTTTTTTTACTATTTAGTACATGCACGACGTGATATTCCACCATCTGAAGCTGCTGCAAGGTACGTATAGAGCTCAAAAGATGGTTGATCGAATAACAAAATATTGAATAGCCTATATTAAAATCGTCTAGACAGTCTAATTTGGCATAACGGTTCAGTAGCTAAGCCATGTTTACGTCATGTTTCAAGGCAAGTTCGGTTACAGTCACAAAGTTCACGAAATTTCGGAGTACAATCTTTTACTTCATTCGAAGCACAATATGTTCCGAGACTGCTTATGGACTATCCCGGAATATTTATTTTGTTGCACGATAGTCGTTGCAACCGATCCCTGTAGACAGTTGGCGGCTCACCGAGCGAATAGCCTATCTGACCCATTTGAGATCTACCCATATTATCGACTCGGCAATGAACATCACTGTACCTGCGCTTCATTTTATTGTTTTGAAGTAATATATGCCGAGTGTCCCACTTTTCTGGCCGTCGCAATAGCTGACTAGCGTACATGGCGCAATAGCAATCCCATACATATACACACATGCGCGACTTTTACACACATGGCTCGCGAAGGCAAAGCAACGCTGACCGATCTCCTTTTACTCGTAAGGGTGAACCGTCCAAGCTCACACAAGTCGGGGCCTGACCTCCGTCAGGCTTACTACTTAATTTCTCTGAGCCTCGCGTGGCTCGTGAACATTTGAGTTTTGTTAACACTAAATTATCTATGCACTTCATTTTCAAAGGCGGCTTCTGTTCGCGGTCGTAAAGTCTCGACGACGCTAACAACGGTAGGTGCTCTTGTTAAACACCACGAGGCTCAAACAACTTTAAAATAATCAGGTTTGTGAACACTGTTTAGCTTTGTGATACGTTCTAGCCTTACATGCGGAAAAAATTCCTTCGTAACCGTAACTGCTGCACGTACAAATTGATACTTGTTGACGATATGTGAAATTATTTTAACTTCAATAAAGCTGCGCTTAAAAAAATCTTAGTGCCAAATCGAAGTGAAAGTGGCAAGCCTAAGTCTAATGAGAACATTCAATAAAAACACTATAGAGCCTCCTTTTTCTAAGACGAGGTTCAACAACAAAGTCGCGTAATATTAAGCTATCTACTTATTACCTGTAATTTAAAACAACTTCAATAAATCTTCATTGTGTATCCACAATAAATATAGCTTTATTTACAGAAATATACAGAAGTAGTTTATTCTACAAAGGATAATTATCGTAGAGCAACATTAATTATAGTGAAGCTAGATTACTGTTAATAAAAAAAAAAAGTCAAGCACTAAGGCTAAATTAACATTTTGATACTTGTCGCCAACCTTCGCCTGCGTTTACTTAGTATTTCTTTAATTTGGCCAACTCAATCCATTACTACTAGCTTGATCTCTACTATATACTGCTATTAAAGCCACTGGGACCGGACACCCTAAACCGATTTATTTCAGAAGATACTCGTGCTCAGTGTCTCCTTATCGTAAGCTTCTATTTGGGCACTTTGCTATCAATAATTAATCACACAAAACTAAATTCAGTTAAGGCTATTCTGTTGCACTCACAGGGAATTACGGATTGCTTGCACTTGCCGCAAAATTGTTGAACTCTTTTTTTAAAGGCGCTGCTATTTACGGAGACAGACGGCACATATACAGTGTTTGCTGCATACTAAGACAAGAAATTATTTCTAATTTCCGCAGATCCCACAACATCAATACCAGGCCTATTGGCAAATATTTCAACCTCAAGATTAGAGCCATTCATTCATTCATTCATTCATCCAGGCAAATGATGAAATATCCAGATAAATGATTTTTTCATGGAACAAAATGCAGTATCTCAATGAATGAATGAACAAAACATCACAAAATCAAGAAAATAGGAGATCGCCGTTTGAAAACTAGCAGAGAAAAAAATTGAGCATAATCTATTAATTCGTGTTAATTTAGGTCGGATGTATTGCCACATTATATAAGCAGCTATTGTGTAAGCATATCAATTACATTATTTGCCATCGCTATTCGAATATGGCCATTAAAATAAGCAGAACCCAAATGATGGGTCACAAAATTTCTTGGGGTTTCAAGGCTTGGCAATGTTGCTCTACTGCACAGAAGTCGGCAAAACAAACGTATTCCGTTGTACGAGCAGTTCCCTTTTCGGCTGTACTGACTTACACTTCCTCAAACTTAATATTATTATTATCATTATTATCGTTGGCGCCCTTCGTCGACATCGCTCCTTAACCCATATATACGCACACCTGCTTACCCACTGTTTCTTTTGTCAGATATTTATGTCTGCCCAGGAATTATTTCAACCATCCGGAGTTCATCAATCATTAAGGCAAAGCGAAATACGAAAACGATGTTATCGAAGCGCAATCATCACATTTGAAACTCATATCCTCGTTTCTCTTCGTCCTATATTTTTTCTTTTGCCGAAATGCATACAACATACCCTCATAAAAACATACACGCACGCACACATTCACACACCCACACAGAAACCCCTAGGTACATACATACATTTAGTTTTGCTCAAACACACGCCCAACCTTTACAAGCGTAACTATCTACATACTCTGTTATTCATTCAGCTTTTGTGCACCGTTTAGCCTGTTCGACTCGTTGCAATGGTTAGTCTATCGTCTCACCGCCGCGGGTGATAACATTATTTTCAGTACGGCGTCTGTAGATCACGGCATCCATCATGTTAATTCTGTCTCATTGTGTATTCATGAGTAGTAATCTGTATACCAGTTCCCACTTCCTTTAGCTATAACGACTCATACGAGCCTTATCTCTACACCTGTCCGGTACGAATTCACCCAGTCAGTCAGTTCATCATTTTCCTTCATCGTTATTTATGTACCTAGAAGTTTTTACAATTTGTGGGATCCGTTCGTTGTACAATGCGTACAGACGTGTAATAGCTTGCGTGACAACTTGAGTCCGTTCCATATCATGATTGTTGACAAAAATCGGCCCTTAGTTTCAACACTGCGCATGGCAACGCATGTGAACGTGACCCGTTTTTTCTTCGCTACATCGTACTCCTACTATCTCACTCACTGTATCACACTTTACGGGCGTAAGCACGACTATTTTGAGCCGGTCTTATGATTGTTCTTACTATCGACATCGAAGGTCTTACTGCTTGCCATACGTGACTTGCGACGATTATCTACTGCTGGTGACGGCTGTTCTTTGTTTTCCGTTGATATTGCGACCGCCCTGCCTCCTTCCGGCAGAAGAAAAAAATCGGAAAAACCCTTTAGTGCAGGCAGATACGGGATTGGAGTCCCATTTGCACATATTTTACAGCAGACATTTGCCGGAAGACCAATGCGGAATCTTCTCCTAGAAGACTTCTCCCAGCCAACATCATCAGTTTACCGCACCTGCAGCGTCCCGTGGTGGCTAAGCAGAGCCACGTCGCGGAACAACACCCTTCCACAAAACGTTTCACATTTTTACATATATTTTTCTCGAACCACTGTAAACAAGGGTCTTCTGTTTATTCTCTTTCCTGTTCATTTTTGCTGTTCGTGCATCTAGTTCAAGTTATTATGTGTCGATTTTTTCCGCCTATCTCCTTTTCGCTGTACATGTACTATGTCACATACTAAAATACTCTATAAGTACGTCAATTACCCTTTCCTGTTCACACAATATTGTGCGAATGCTTCTCTCATCCAACCTCACTGATAAAACTGTCTTTGTTGCTGTTGTTGTGCTTGCTGCGCTTGTTGCCACCGTTGCTGGGCAGCGGCGTGTTGTTGCTGAGCAGCTTGTTGTGTAGCGTTGTTAATCCGGTAGAAGTGTTGTTGCTGCTGCTGCTGTTGTTGTTGTTGCTGCGGTTGTTGGCCGCCAGCGGCAGCGGCGGCGGCAGCAACGACAGCTGCCGCCGACTGAAGCTGTTGTTGCTGCGCAGCCTGTTGGCGCTGCTGCATGATCTGCTGTATTCGTTGCTGTTGAGCCTGTTGCTGTATCCGCCACTGCTGTTGCTGTTGCTGCTGCAATGCCAATTGCCGTTGCTGTTGCTGCTGCTGCTGCTGCTGCTGCTGCTGCTGTAGCTGTTGCTGCTGCTGTTGCAATTGCTGATGACGCAGCAGTTGCTGCTGTTGTTGAAGTGCCAACTGCTGCCGTTGATCGACTACCTGTTGCTGTTGGACTCCGGCGACACCTCGTCCAGTCGGCACTTGCTGCATCATCATCTTATGGACAACGGCTGCACCTCCACCAGAAACTGACAGCTGCTGCTGCTGTTGTTGCTGTCTCTGCGGCTGATGCTGAATAGACACCTGCTGTACGGCGACTCCTGAGCCCTGGTGCTGCTGTTGCTGCCTCAACTGGAGCTGTTGCGCTACCGTAACAGTTTGCTGTGGTGACGCGGACGCCACCGAGGAGGCAAGCGCTACCTTAGCATGTTGCTGCTGCTGCTGTTGCTGCTGTTGTTGTGAAGAGCCTGAGGATGAGGGCGAAGAGGACGACGACGATGTCTGTTGACCGGGCACTGAAGTGAGAGTAATGCCAGGTGGCAGTTTAGGCAACGCCGCTGCTGCGTCCTTCTGCTGAATAGGAATCATCTCGATATCTTTTGGCAGCTGAATGTCGGGCTTTTTCGGAGGAGCCAGCTGGTCAAATGGAGTGGAGAAGGCAATGTAACAAGATTATTATAGAAGTACTATTTCGAGGGGCTTATGTTTCATAAAATCTGATATTAAACATGAGTGGCACACGTGTTCAAGGCCGAACTGATCGTTCAAACAACAAGGATCTGATGCATTAGCGCATGAGTAGGCTGCACAGTGTTCGGAAATTCTTGGTACGGCAATATGGCTCAATAGTAATGTAGCTTACCGGTGTAATAGATAGGCCGGCCGGAAGGCTGATTGGCGTCGCGGCGGGTTTCGGCGACGAAGCGGGCGGTGCCTTTGCGCTGGCTGGCGACGATACTGCTGTGATCTGCAACGACGAAGACACAAGGTTGTTCTTCGAGATACTCTGATGAAGATTGTTGTTGTTGTTGTTGTTGTTGTTGTTGTTGTTGTTGTGGCTGTGATGATTGTTACTGCTGCTGCTATTCTTCTTGTAGTCACCAATAGTCAGGCCGCCTCCACCGACCCTTTCTGAGGATCCACTAGCGACAGAACTGCTGCTGCTGCTGCTGCTGCCGCCCATATTAGCAGCAATGCTAGCCGGTAGACGCCCGGTGGGCGTCGACCGTGCCATTGTGCTGCTACTACCGACGGCGTGCGAAGGTTTAGTAGAGGTAGTTGTTGCAGAGTTAGATGAGGCGGAAGCCGTGCGGGCTTTCTGTGCCATGCTGGCGAGATGCTGCATCATTTGCTGCGGGCCGACCGAAGCAGTGGAGGCAGCAGATGGCCCCACCTGGCGGAGAGTCAGTGAGCACGCCCACCACAACAACGACAACAATACAAACACCACAACACAACCACCAACAGCCACCCAAAGGCAACTTTGTCTTAGCCACGTCACTCATTTCATTCATCACTTCAATCAGCAAAAAAACACATCGCTCGACTCAGCACACCACCGCCATTATCGACCTTTCAAATGGCTAAATTTTCCCTACGTTAAAAATTTCTATCTAATGATTTCATGAAACAAAATTCGATTTACATCTTTTCATTCATCTGCATTCTGTAATCTTGCCTCACCACTCTAGGATAACTTCATCGTTGTCATCATCTTTTAGCAGCTGCTTAATGGCGCTGCAGCAATGTTAGTACCATGAAAAAAAGAAGATAAACTGTTTAGCTTTAGCTTGCGTAGGAGAATGACTCTGCAACGGTTCACTGTACGCGTTCCATGCAAACACTCGAACTTTTTCTAGTTGAGGATTGTCAAAAACTTCTCTTGTCGTGTGCGAATTATATTATGCGTGTACAAACCTATATAAAGAGTAGCAATATAGAGATCATAATTAATGTCAAGCACATGCTCTCACGGGTGGTTGTGGCGTGGCGTGCTCACTTCTCCCCACTCACACCAGCCCACTTACTAGCCCTCAACCACCCCCGGTTCAGTCTGTTCTCTTATTCTGGCTGAAATCAAATCTATTAACGCAGGCAGGATAGTATAGAGCATAATACCCCGACACCGTTAAGTGGGATAATTGCCGAAATTATATTTTACTCAAGTCCTATTGTTGTCACGCATGAACGCTTTAATGTTAATACGCAGTTTTTGTTGCATACTAACTCAGATATTTGTATACGACATGCTATGCCATGCAGCGAGCAACTGACGGCATCGACAGGATATTAGTCCGGGTGAGTGTCCGCAAATATGTGCTATGCTCTACAGAAGAAAGGCGGTCTTCGCACATGGATGTGCGTGAATACTCAGAGGAGCGCAACTTCCAAAGCGCCACCGTGCTCAAAAACAATGTACGCGAGATTTTACGAACTAAGAAGATGAAATTAATCAGATCAATGAAGAATCGAAGGTGTTCGAATTGTTGCGCGCAATTATGAAGCAACTGACGACAACTAAACCTCGTTGCCCTTGTTACCTATAAACTACATAGTAGTACACTATAATACTATGGAAAATGATCATCTGAGCAAATATACAACTCTGAAACTTTAATGTATTACTTTCATACATCCGATATTTAGTCTTCCTTACCCGCTGCTGCTGTTGTTGCTGATGATGCAACTGTTGTTGCTGCTGCTGCTGCTGCTGTTGAGCGAGAACGAACTGTCGTTGTTGTGCTTGTTGCTGTGCTTGAAGCTGTGCCAACCGTTGCTGCTGCTGCTGTAGGTGTTGTTGCTGCTGTTGCTGTTGCTGGAGCCGCAGCTGGTTTTGTCTCGCGAGCTGCTGCGCGTGGAATTGTTGCTGCTGTTGTTGTTGTTGTTGTTGTATAGCGAGTCGCTGCTGCTGCTGTTGCTGCAGCTGCAGCTGTTGCTGCTGATGGTGGTGGGCTTGCTGTAGTTGTGCGTGCGCCTGTTGCTGCGGCTGATTAGGATGATGGGGCCCCATTCGTCCTATTTGCTGCGGGCTGGCAGACGGATAGGGTTGGTACTTAGTTGAGTTAATCGGCCGAGGTCGTGGCACAAAGTTGCGCATCTGCGCCGCTTGCAGTAGTTGCTGCTCAGTCGGCGGAGGGACACGAAAGGCTGGTCGCTGACTCAACTGGGCGCCCAGACTCTGACCCAGACTCTGTCTCAGGAGGGCGTGGTCTGCTGCTGATGGCGCGACAGCGCTGGGATTTCCGCCAGCGACAATAAGCTGCTGCTGGTGGTGTCCACCTGGTAGCAGGCCGTGATGTGGCGGCGCTTGTCGTGCTATCTGCATACCGCCGGCTTGCCCGCTGCTGTGTTGAACCATATTTTGGAGGTCTTTAAATGGCGCCGGGGCGGGGACCGGTGCTAGGCCAGTATTTGGTGGCATAGGAGGTTCAATACGTAGTCCGAGGTATTCCTGTTGTTTAGGAGTGTGCTCAAGTTTTGCAATATCATCAGCAGTCTTTCGTTGCCCTGTCAGGCAAGGCATATCGGAGACCCTGAAACCACACAACAAATTGCCCCGCATACAAACATATATACGACATTAGAATTAAAGCACCTAAGACGGAAACATAGAAAAATGGCAGCTAAACTATATCTATCACCTGCTCAATATAGGAAGATGATAAGCCTGAACAATTGTCTCAAGAAATAAACAGTCTAAATGAGGTAATAGTGCACAGGCAAATCTTGTATCGATCTGTACGAATTATCGTACTCGATACTCACTCTATAGGATCTTTCTCGATACGATAATGTTTGACTAGCTCTCGGAGAATATTCTCGAGTTTAATGATTTTTGTGAGTACATCGCCATTACTGCTGGGCTGCATTGCGAGAGAGACCTCGCGCAATAAGCGGAAAATACAGGTAACCGTTTCCGCCTTAGCCTCTAAGCACGCTACTGTTAGTTTTCGTGCCTCATCGGACACCTGAAAAATCAATTAATGACATCAGGGAACACAGATGATACAACACGTGTGTCAATAAAAAAATAATTACCATTTTTAATTTGAGTGTAAATGTGGAACTATGTCAACTCAGTATACACGTAGTTTTATTGAAAACCATGCATTTTGTTTGTACATTAATTTCTGCCTAGCAAAGAAATAGCAGTGGTAATTTCTTTACGTTTAGATTAAATCGGTTTTTTGCGTTCATCTACTTTGTCACAAGCACGATTTACGTTACCACCAGAAAAAATACCTGACGATCCAAAATATCATTGACAAGCTTGTCAATGTGTTTCTCCTCAGTGTACGTCTTAACAAGTTCAGCCTCCTCCTCATGTGCGCCTGACATCAACTCTATCGTTGCTAAACTGGCATACAGATCGAGTTCGAGTTCGGCGCGCTTCCCACAACGGACAGCTGGTTCCTCATCAATACAGGGAACAATGGCTTCGCCTTCCTCCATCATCACACCATCCTCATCGGCGTTGACCACCTGTTATCAGAAGAGACGTTGAAAGCACGGAAAACATAAATACAAAAAAAGAGTTAGAGGCATCATTTAAAAAATGCATTTTTTTGTACCTGTGGTAAGCCGTTAACAAAACAGTCATACAACCTTCAGCTCAACACGAAACGAACACAGCCAACAAAGATGGCCATCCGTTGATTTTCGCTCCAAAATGCAGTCTTATACTGAGTGAATATCATTTGCTCGATGTATATGAACAGTAACTGCATATAGAACCTTGCGATAGTTGCTTGTGCCGCAATAAATAACCATCTCTCTGCTCCCATTAAAAGTCGGTAAAGACCTTTCTACTATAACGAAGTACTTTTTCCATAATTACTTATCATTTTGGAACAAATTCTTCTACGTCTGCCTGTAAATTCTGATGAAATATCATGAAGCCAATAGTTGCGGTTGACTGACAGGAACCTGATGCGTATTGGGTCTGTCAATCATCGATCTAGGACTATATAATGAGAGAAAAGAGCGCTTATTTAGCGGCAAACGTCACGACAAAATACTGCTGTTAGCCAAACCGCCTAATTTTCATCAACTGAGAAAACAACTGTATTATCGTGGTAATCATAGACATATTTCTAATTATGAATTGATATTTACATGAGCATAGTGCTGCCGTTCCTTTTAAGGTAAAAGCATTAAAGATGAGTACTTGGCTGTTTAATCATCATACCCCCCTCCCTCTCTCTCTCTCTCTCTCTCTCTATCTTATTCCTTTTGCTCTCTCTCTCTACATTAATGGCGAGTTATTATTACCTGTCATAAAATTGTGGGTAAAATCTGTGTCAAAGTGCCTAACCTGATCAAGGCTATCCTGGTCAAGCGGCTGAGCTTCGTTATCGTGAAGATCGTCTCCGATCAAAGTTACCTCGCCCTCAGTCTTTGTTTCTACCATCATTTTCTCCTCGAGTTTGACCTTGTTGTTTTTTTGCGTCCTATCTTCTGCCTCCTTTATTTCCTCCTTGAGTTCGGTTTTCTCGACTTTGTCAATTCGTAAAACCTTCGTGGCGTCCTCTTTTGTCCGACTATCAATCTCCTCGCCCTCCGCCATCTTAAGTCGTTTCACGTCCGGCTCGTCTTTGCAGTCCAGCGCCGGCGAAGACCCGTAACCGACCCGGGAGCTATCGGTCTTTTCAATCTTCACGTCGTTCGTAACGACCTTCGGCGAATCTTTAGCGGGCTTCAGAGAGGGGTCGCCGGCCGCCTCTTTTCTACCGTCGCTTCCCAGTTTGCCGGCCAGATTGACACTCCCAGAACCCGCAGTAATCTTTATGGTGTTACTGCTACTTCTGGCGGAATCGGTGGCAGCAACAGCTGCTTTTGCTCCGGGAACAGTGGTCTCCTTTTTACTTAGGCTACCTGTCTCCTCGACCTTTTCCTGAGGCACAAAGGAGCCGGTCCTTTCCTTTCTCGATAGTTGTTGCTCCTTATGAGTGAAGGTGCTTGTCCTCGGCGGGGTAGAGACTTGGGTCTCAGCCTCTCCCGTCGCTTTACTTTGGTCGTCTTCTATGTGCTGCTGGGGTTCGTCTCTTTCTACCTCCTTAGCTACTTCGCTCTGGCACGTCGTCTCCTCGTCTTGCCTCTCTTGCTTCGATTGCTGTTCAGCGTCTCGCCACTGCACGGGTGGAGGGTATTTAACGGTAGCGCGGTCGTCTTCCTCGGACGCGTATGGCTCCGTATCGGTCTCCAAGCTCGTATGTCGGCTATCGCTGCTACGGCCACTCGAACTTGCTGCTGGTGAAAGTCGACTTTCGCTCGTCGCCAATGAACTGTAACTGTAGCGGCTGTGATTGCTCATACTCGACGAACTGCTACTTACAGTATCATCTCGGACGCTCCATTCACTGAAGCCGTCACTCGAATTCGAGTTTTCCTTGATGAACTTGATGACAACGGGATCAATGCCCGATCCAACGCCGCCGTTGATATTGGCAACGTTCCGTCGACGCCGGCGCTCACGTTTGCCGATTCCTGCTGAACGCCGACTGCCAGATGCGCTCCGTTTATTATTAATGCTGCTTTTATTATCGCTAGTGGGAGTTTTGTTTACAGTTGCAGCTGTGGCTGCTGCTGCTGCTGCTGCTGCTGCTGGAAGCGATAGAGCGCTTTTTTTCGCCTTGCGTTCGGTCCTGTTTTTGTTATGGCAACGATTTTCCCTTTGGCGCCGACGGTTTTGACTTCGCTTCGCCTCTTTCAAGCTACTGCAGCAGCTGCTGTTATTGTTGATCTTGCATGCAAACCGACAGAGTTCGTCGGTAGTGAGCCGGCTTACCAGAACAACAGGCTGTACGTCAAAGTTGATTGAGCCACCTGCAGACGCTGCTACAGCTGCTGGCGCCGCCGCTGCTGCAGCTGCAGCCGACGGGTGGACCGTAGATGAACTGGAACAAACTTGATCAGCTTGTGGGTCGGACTCCTCGGCGTCACTGGGGATCGCTCCGGCCATGCTCGCCCGCCCGGCAGACACAAAACACCATTCTCCAGCAGCTCTGTCCACCCGCGCCAGCTGCACTAGCTTTTGACCACCCTGATCGACCAACTGGCCACCCGCTCGTCCGTCCGTTGCCTGATAGCACGGCGCGAGTGGTTCAATTTCAGCGGCAATGATTTCAATCGGAACTTTGCAATTACTGAACCACAAATCGAACAAATTTGATGGCTATGAAATAATAATCAAAATAATGACTGTAGCAGGTGGGTTATAACCACGGCTGTGGACAACTTTGAACAACCGTGCAGGATCTGTTAACAGCGCCCGGCGTAGAGACGAAACTGATCGTCAAAGCAACAGCCAGTACCATTACAGCAACTCCTGTTTCTGATTTGGATAAGACACTGACACTCACCCCAAATGAATCGGCTTTACGATGGACGCCAGTGCTTCACCCCGAATCTACTTTTCTGCAGTGTGAAAGTTTCAAGAAAAGCAGAAATAAACAATACACCAATCTTTCAACGGCCCTAGTCAATTGCTGTTTCAACGATAGGTCGAACAATCGGCAAATTCTAACCGCTTTCAAGTTTAGAACTGGTTGTTTCACAAAAGCCGAGTGTTCAGTTTTGAGTGTACTACAGGTCCTTTCTGCTCATACACAAACACAAGGTAAATTTCAGCAAATCGAGCTGCAAAGCGCTGTCATGGCTTGTCCTTACATTTCAATATCGCCTTCACTTGATAATATTCAAATAGTCAGTCAATCAAGCAACCAACAAATGATAATAGTGTTCCAAACAACAGATAACCAGGTTCTTTGTTGGACGCTGCCTTCCTTTATCATGCAACACTCAATAACACAAGTCTTCTCTACCTGTCTGCTGCTGTTGCTGTTGTTGTTGTTCATGTAATTCAACGATAGATGTATGTATATCTATATAGATGTACACTTCTATATATCTATGCCACATAGTATATGAACAGTAATTGTTGTTGTTGTTGTTGTTGTTGCCGCTGCTGCTGTCGTCGATGTTGTTGGGTCATGCGAGTAGCTGAGGGTTGGCGTGCTGTCACAGCTGCTGCTATTTTCGTTCGCTCGCTCTCCAACCGTCATGTAAGTGCTCCGCTATTACTCCTAGTGCTACTTCTGCTACTGCTACTATTACAACTAGTCTTGATGTGCTTTGTTTGCCTCCGGTAGCAGACGACACACGAGTAGTCAAGATGGCGCCGCTGGGTGTAAACATCCGCTCCTGCTGATGGGGCTTCGGTGGGCTCTACTCCGCAATGTTCGGCGACGGCAGCAAGCGACCCGATCGTTGATGTGTGCCTCTCGTGGTATAGCTGTGGCGGTGTACCAGACACAACAGCACAAAGGCTCGCTTTCGCGCTTCTGTTGTTACGGCGACCACGAGCACGTCCGTCGCCGGGCTCGCCTTTCGATCAACTGACGTCGGGTGCCCAACTCGCGCGGGAAAGGGAATATAACTCGGCGAGAGATGCAGCAGCAGCAGCGTCAGCAGCGGCGGTAGCAGCTTGGTTTCGCGCAGGCGCATAGCGCCGCCTGGGGTTGATGTTCAGGAACACAGCGGCACGCAACAAAACCCGCAGCACCATTACACAGCAGCGGCAGCAACAGCAGCAGCAGCAGCAGCAGCAGTACTCAACAAAGGACAGACAGTCAGTGCTGTTGTCAGTGAGTGCTAACAGGCAGGCTGATGGCGGCGAACGTTACTTACTGGCCGTACAGCTTCTCATATAAGCGCTTGCTATTCGTAGGCGCCCACGGCATGCACACTTACACATCAGACTCAACGCTCAGCGTACACGGTCATAGAACTCTCATTACAGGCGGCTGTGGGACGACAGCAGTCAGGCGCACTCACACCCAAAACCCACATAAAGAACTCACTCACAGGTGGCGCACACATCCAGCCAAGGCACAACAGCAGCAACATCGAATACAACCGACGCGAGACGCACATGCTAAACCGGCGGGATATGGGCGTCAGGCGTGTAGCAGAGCCTGGCAGAGTGTAGACCGCAAGACATACACACAGGACAAACACGACTTTACACACATACAAGGGTGGGTTGCACATACGCACATACACATAAACTCAGGATCTTTCCGATGATTGCGATGATGATGATGATGATGATGGCGATGGTGGTGCTAGTGGTGCTTTGTGGCAGTAATGTTAGTGGAGGTTTCGATCGCTGAGTGGGCAAGGGCGTCCCCTCGCTCCTTCCCCTCCCGGGCTCGGCTACCCCGCGGTGCTCAAGCGGAGAGAGCGACAGCAGCAGCAGCAGCGAAACGGTGAGGCGCCCAACTTTTTGTCGTCTGCGTGCAACCAAGATGAAAGCTTGATTTCCACACGCATACAGCCATAGATCGACGCCATATTGGCCAATGGACCAACCGACGGAAACACACGCAGAAGCAAACCTCAAAGAACCACTAGACACTCTGAAATCCAAACATGAGAAAGGGGCAGGTGGCGCAGTTACTTGCAGAAGTTGCAACAACAACAGCCGCATAGTAGCAGCAGCAGCAGCAGCAGCTGCAGCAATCATCATTATCTAAACAGCAACAGTATCAAGGAGATCACCATTGTCATCGTCGTCGTCGTCGTCGTCGTCGTCGTCGTCGTCGTCGTCGTCGTCGTCGTCGTCGCCGCCGCCGCCGCCGCCGCCGCCGCCGCCGCCGCCGTCGTCGTCGCCGTCGTCGTCGTCGTCGTCGTCGTCGTTGATATTATCATCTAAACAACAGATGCGTAGCAGAATGTTCGTGATCAAAGGATCACCGCCATAATGACAACCATGGTTCACACGACACTCCCACCGGCAACAAAAAAAAGAAAAGGACAATATTAGCAATAGCATGCATCTGTTCTTTCTGCGTATCACGTACCCTGTGTAAGGACACACATGCATGCACACGCACGCCCCACGTACACAGAATCACGTTCGCTATAACGGGCACACAGACAGCCAGAGGGATAGCCAGCTAAGCCGGCCAACAACGCAGTAACGAAACGGCCAGTTGGCGACGGCGGTGGCCGCGGCTGCTGCTGCTGCTGATCTGCGGCTAACATACAGCTGCGTGGCGACTAACTACGTCGTCGTCCCAATGGGCGTCGCCAGCTCTTCGAAGCACACAAGCGGCAGGCTCTGCTCTCAATAGACGGATGATGGCCGGCGCTACAACAACAACGGCACCACATCATCCTCTTATCCCATCGCATCCCATCAACGATTACAGATGGGACCTCCTCATCTAATGTGAATGCCGCATTCTCTATTCATTCTCTTACTCTCTGTCTCTCTCTCTCTATATATATATGAATATATAGATATATATATATTTTCCACAAAAGACCATCCAAGGATTTACGAAGTGGATGAAAGGACCACCGAAGCGGGGTTATAATCATGACAACGCCGGCGCTGCAAATGCTGACGATGCTGATGATGATAATGGGATTGGTGGTGATGATGTCCATTGTGGTCATAATGGTGGTGGTAGTGGTGGTGGCGGTGATGATGATGATATCACGACATTATTAATGGCTGTTGTTAATGAGTCGGGCTTGTATAAGCAAATAAGGACGGAAGCCATCGCCATCAGATCTTATATCACATTTGCATACAAGAAGAATTTATCCATTCTTTCGGTGTATGCGGGTCCACGAATCAAGTGTACTTCAGGGTTTTGGCGCGAGGACTTTGATGTCTCATGCTGACTAGAGTAGACCTCCAAACCTCTTTCGCATACAGCCGATGGAAATTTAGCGGCGGCAGTGCCCTATGGCGATGATGTGTGTTGCTGAGTCGATTGGTGTGTGTAATGGCATCAGGCGCCCTCGAGACCTTCGGCCGCGACTGTCCCGACGTTTATCTGAACTGCAGGAGTGCTGTGCCCTGTATCTGGGCGCCTGCCCTTTCCCTCTCTAGGTCGCTCGCCATAGTGAGGCTTTGAGGCTTCCCTCTAGCTGCCTCAGTGACCCAAGGAATGTTGGCCACCAAAGCAAGGGGGCAGTCGTCAAAGGTGATTCACTCCGACGACAAGAACGTAGCAAGTTCCCTAAAGCTTGCACGTACATCTACATTCACTTCTACTCCTTCACTCATGCACATGCACATGCACACGCACTTGCACATTTCCAAACCCATTATCTGGTATCTATCTCATTCGCAGGTGACTGCGCTTTCGTTCGCTACCCTCACCTATTTATCCACATTGAGATAGCAATATACCAATAATACTAACAGGATTATCACCTGGACAGGAATGTTTGTTACACGTTTTTCTCTTTTTCCTCCGTTCGTCCGGACGGTGGAGCTTGGCTGCAGAAACTGCAGAAGCGGAAGGTGAACGGGGTGAGGCACGACCGCTGCCCGGAGACCCAATCTGGTGCCCTGTCGCATCGCAGATGTTCTCCTAGCATTATTTATTATGATTATCGTTATCGGGGAATATGAGCGAGTGGCGCACATACTCCAGCCAGATGCGTTGTCTCTAGATCCTGCCTGCTCCCGATACGTCAATGAGGGCATCTTAGCAGGGGACGACAGGAGAAGGATTTATGGAACAATGGAGCAATTCATGCCCAATGGTGCCACTAAGCGATCGTATGTATGTATACCAACAATAGTTAAGGCTCCGTTGCAGCAGCTGGTCATGAAAGGGGCCGTGATGATGGCCCTGGTGGTGCCGGAATGATGCTGGTGGCGCTTTGGGCAGCCCGGCCGAATCGCTGTTGTTATGCGGCGATGACGGTAATAGTGGTCCGTCGGTCGGTGGTTACGCTGCTACTACTGCGACGACGGCTGCGCTAATGCTACCGTTGCTGTCGCCGACGGCAGCGACGCTGGCCCATAGGCAGACAGCAAATGGGTTGGTCGGTAAGTGCTGATGCAGAGCGCGTGACGCAGATTATTCTTATGATGATTATTGTTTAGTGACGCAATTTACGGTTACCATTGAAGAGGAATGAACGGAACGAGGGAAATTAACTTAGCAGCGAAAGGATAGATACCCATCACATTCACATACGGCAAAAAACATGTCAAATCAGATGAATGACGATACTAGTGGTGGTAAGGTGGTGGAACAAGAAAGGAGCAATCTTTCGCTTACTTGTTTGCGTGCCTACCTACCTATCGTTATACGGCGATCGTCTCGAGAAGACAGGATATGGGGCCAACCCGGAAAGCGACTCAGCAAACGCCGCATTACTACCTATCAGCGTGACCACATTATTATTTTTCTTACCAGTCAATATTTGCAGCTACTTCATGAGGCAACAGTAGCGGGGTTAACCGATTTGCTATCAGAAACAAGACACGTATACAGATCTTCGCCTTTTAATTGACGAATTCAGATCCTAAAATGGTAATTTTAGCGAATTACTTCACGCTATCGATATAAGGAACTTCCTAGTGAATCAAACATTGACTTCTAACTGTCCCAACAAGTCGCCATCTTATAATCAATCAATCATTAGATAATTGTTAACCGATAAGTTATACGAGCATCTCATTATAGCCGAATAACTAAACCGAGTACGGTTCTTAATAATAGAAGAGCTATTTTCGTGTCAAAGACCGAGACTACAGGCTCTGATAAGGACAAGTACACGTTGTAACAATCTAAACACAAGCTAGAGAGAGAGAGAGAGAGAGAGATTACGACCAGTGAATCGTCGTTATCCGTACTGCCTGTTGTATTGTTACTGATTTACCTTCGTGTACCGATGTTGTTGTACCTATTTTCCGACCGAACATGGTGAATTTTTCTCATAATATATAAATCTGCTTAAGCTCTGATACCCTAATATAAATGTATGTGAGTGCGTATCTGAGATTTTGCGACTAAAACGGGCTTGGAAGTGAGCCAAGGTGATTCGCTGACGCAAATCAAACAAACTATCCGACTGACAAATGGCTTTATGTGCGCGTGCTGTATCGCTACAGATGTCGGATGACATTTGTTCTACGTGTAGTTGTTTGATGTAGTCGGCCTATGGCGTCCATGAACACCGTTAGCGACGCCACCGCCATCGCAGTCAGGAGGCTCTAGATAAATGGGTAGAAATAATAGTAGTATTCGTGATAACTGCTGTAAGCTAAGGGGGTAACGCCCAGTCACCATCGTCATCGTCGTCATGGCAACGTCCATCAGTCTAAGGTGCGAGGCAATGGAAGAGAACACATATTTGCTTCCACAGTAGAAACAGCTGTAAAAAACGACAGTAATGAAAGCGCTAATCTTACTCGCTCATCAGGCCAAAAGTTGAAATGCATTATTTTATACTGGCCGCGTAAATAACTATCAGCGACTTCGTTTTCTCACTGGAGAAACAGTAACGTTGGAGAAGCTCTTTTTTTTTTCTCTATGACGAAGTAGTTTCGTAGTGAGTTGTCGCAAACTCTTTCGCTTTGTAAGAGTTATTGCAAAATGGAGGAAAGACATTTCCTTGCGAAAAAGAAAAATCTTTGGGCATAACTAATCCTTTAGGTTGTACTTGTTGAATAGCGGAATAAAGGACATAGATGTTCTTCGATTAGCTGATGGGCTAATAAGATAAATAAACGTATCTGTATCTTGTCACGTATGGTGACTTAGATGGACAGGTCCTCGCGTGTAATAGTAATACATATCAAAAACTCCCTTCGTTTATGTAGTACGTGTCACTCGATGTCGTGACAGAGGTTACAAGAAAAGGTGCCTCCACGTAGGTATTGAGCAAGATGTTGTGTAACGCCGTTTTGCATATATCAGTTACAGCCGACGAGGGTATAATTACACAACCTATTTTTACAGCCCTCCCATCCATTGTAATAGGTGCTTTATTCATTATTTTGCTTAGCTTTGCGAAAGGGTTCTGGGAATGACTTCGAATTCTGGTTGCGTTATACGAATATTTAATTCTCGAGGAGTTTCTCGATACAGGCGAAGATCTGTGGTCGCGTGGAAAGACATTCGACCTGCTTCGAAATCCGAAACCCAAAAGAAATTCTCTGATGTTTTAGGTCCAAGAAAAGCGGGTCGTCTGACAGTCAAACCGATAGACGTTCAGAAATGTGGATTAGGTGGCCATAGGGTATTGCTGATATTGGCATTCAGGTTGCGGATCGAGGATCAGTGGATAGAAGTAACGAATATTAGAGGATGATACGCAATGAAGAATGATTGACGTCGTTCGATGGCGCCGTGACAATCTGCGGGTTCATTTTAATCACAGATATGGTAATCCTTCTCTATATACCATATTAGCTGTAAAGGTAATCGCCGCTGTCCGCAAACGGCAAGGCTATCAATGCGAAGAACAGCCGAAGATTCTTTGAGGAAGCCAAGAAGAGAGGCCGTGGCTACTAAAAGCGTGTAGATGGCTCGCTTCTCGCATCTCGTCACGACTCGCCACTGTTGAACAGCGCGCACCACGCAGCTTGGCACAGTCGGTCGACAAATTTCAACTCATACCTAGTTGAGATGCATTATATATACATATATATTCAGATCATTCGTACCTCACTCCTATCTTCCTTTATTCTCCTGTGACGATGGGCCTCCCATCGTCCTGACGTTATTGTGTCGTGTTTTGCTAAAACAGCGATGCCGATGTAGCAATCACTGGTATTACGATGATGATTGTTGTGTCATGGTTATTTTTATTATTGTTGTTGTTGTTGTTGTTGTTGCAGGTGCCACTAGAACTATCGTAGCCGTTGAAGTTGTTGCCCTCGTCGTCGTCGTCAGCATGACTCTGTGGTCGTGGTGGTGCAGGAGTCGCAGCGGCCGCAGTTAGTTCGCCGCCATCATCAGCATCAGCATCATCACCAGAAGCAACATCATCATGCATGTATATGTATGTGCTAGAAGGCAGCAAACATTATTGCTACTTCTCCCGAACTACGACTACCATTACTACCGGGGTTGCTGCCAGGGCCGCCAGGGCGAGTACTCATGGCTCCTCGTTCGTTTATTCGCGACGTTTGCTGTCTCGGCGGCGGCTGCTGCTGGCGCTCACTCGTTCACTCGCACGCTACTATGGGCCCAGGCAATGCACACAGATAGGAACGGACGCAGATAGACTGAACACGATCGACACATATACGAGCGCTGGTCGCGCAGGGCACTATTACAAACAGCCAGGCAGGCTGCGGCGCCAGCAGCAGGGCACTCAGTCGGTCCATAGCAATCACCGGGGCTCAGCTGTGGATAACATCAAACAAGCGCCCCTGCCAACGTATTTGGCATCGGTTGTCATGGTAACCGATGCCGAATATCCGACATCGTTGATGTCCCTGGCTGTGTTGCTACTGCTGCCGCTGTTGCTCGGCTAGCACCGGCTCGCTGCCACTCGTTCTCTCTCTTGTCGTTGGCGCGGTCGGCCGGCCGGCCGGCCGGCATTCAGGCGGCAGCAGCCAGACGCCGCTCCTACACTCACAAACAGGCATGCACACAGACGCCACAACGCGCGCGCAGAGTCATCCAGCAGGCAATAGCGGCGGCAGCAGTCAGCCAGCCTGCTTGCTAGCTGGCTGTCTGTCTGTCTAGCCAGCCAGCCAGCCAGCCAGCCAGCCGGCCGGCCGGCCGGCCGGCCAGCCATACGTACGAGACCCACACACCACAACGCCGCATGCAGCCGAGTGCTCGGCACCAGCAGCTACGCCACTTTGGACTACTGCTAGTAGCATGTTGCTGCTGGCCAACAGCAGCCTGACTAGCTTTGGCTTCCTATGGCGCAGTTGTTGTTGTTGTAGTCACTGTTGTGGGTTGTTGTCGCGGCTTCCTATGGAAAGCAAGAGGCTCGCTCGCTCAGTCAGTCAGTCAGTCAGTCACTCACTCACTCACTTGGCCGGCTGGTTGCTCGACTTGGCGTTGCTGTTGTATGGCGGCGACAGAGCGAGCAAGCGGGTGGGCGACCGACCGACCGACCGACCGACCGACAGAACGACGACCGAACGACCGACCAAAAGAACAGAGGGTCGTCATCGTCGTCGGGTTGACTATGGTGGCGTTGTGGCCTCCTGCTCCCTTAAGCGCTGCGAGCTGCTGCCTACAACTACCGAAGCCACACGAACTACAGCCGTTTGCTGCTACGGAGAATGACGGTGATGGTGATGATGATGTTGAGCGCTTGGCGTTGGCCGCTGCTGCGGAGCAACGGCGCTGAGTAGCAAAGCCTTGAACACCATCAGCAGCAGGCAGCATTGGCAACGGCTTATAGTCGACCCAACACCAAGGAACCAAGAACCGGACATCCAACCCTGACGGCGACCCCATTTCGTTGGCAACAGCAGCCAACTCAAGCTGCTTGTCATTCCAATTGGACCATTATTCTACGCCTATCGCCGTGCGCCGCAAACCCGGATGGCGGCTCCAAGAAGCTGCTGCGATACGGTTAAGCAATACGGCCAACAACAACAGGAGTAGCCCAGATACAGCGATCGAGCGAGCCAGTCGGTCGCTTGTGTCTATCAGAAGAAGACGCTGCGTACATGATGACGCGGGAATGAGCAAACGATCGCATGACAACGAACACATAAAATACGACGTCACCCCGGGGTATTGCAAAACCAAGAATTCATACACAAAACAACTATTTTTCACTTACTATTATCGGCCGCCGCACAAATGGCATCGAACACATTACGCTCTCCACAACCAGCATCATCAGCATCATCATTGATGACCGCTACCATCCATCTACCTCAATGAGGTAAGAGATCGATCGATAGGCTTGTGTCGACAACGCTAGCTAATGTGCGTTTGTAGGTGCCGTAAAGTCGTAATGCTATTTACCTGTTCATGACTTTGTTCACCGTTGATACGTACCCGCCCATCGATAGATGAGCGGTAGCGTGTCTGCCCTGTAAACTTAGTCACACGTGGTGACCTAAGTTCAGAAGCAAGCGTAAACACGTTTTATTTCGTGACGGGAGCCAGCCATCGGAAACAATGTTCGATGCCAGCACCGGACGCAGAACGCGAAACGCTTAATATACAAGTAGACTATACTCTGATATCCCCGCTGATAACCGGCGGCTCCCTGCGACTCTAAATTTCGAGCCGTATATAATTTTTTTTGGGCTTCACAAGACTGAAGACAATTTTCTGCCTCTATACTTACCATAGAACGTGTGACTGTGACAACAAAATTTACAGATGTCATACGACGCTGTTATAGTTTTGCAACTTGCCTGTACATAGATTATGACAGATCTGCTTAGGCGCCTCAAAGGGCTTCTCTCGTAAATGATGAAATTCCGTAACTCGTTCTATTGTGTAACGCTTAATACAATATAACGTTCCACTGAACGCTCGATTCAAAGGTCTGTTAGGAGGCTCTTGTTTCCTTGTTTTGCAGCATTTTCTTGATTTGTTGCGCAATATTGGGCGCATAAATCTCGTTTGGTTGTAGGACTTCATTTGTGCATTTGATTTACTGTCCAACAATTTGGGATTTAAATGGCAGGAATCTTCATAGGTGGTTTACAGTGACAAAAACCGAAGTTTTGTACAATCTATTCTATAGGTAAGCTAGGCTCTATGACTTAGCAAGGAGTCGCAAGCAGAATGATTAGAGAACTCCAGCAAAGGCACCGCACACACGTACTATGAAATAATGCTTAACTTTATTGCCTAGCTTACGGGGCATGGCGCTGCTGTATAAGGCCTAGCACGTACCTAATCGAGCACCGAAACGGCAAGCGCAATTGTATCACGTATTTATTCGCCCATTTATCGATGCCTGGGTCATCAGCCCAAGCAAGCCCGCATCCATTATCCCGAAATAAAGCGCAGCAATAGGTTTCTGCTGCTGATATACGATTTCCCTATGCAGATGCAATTAACAGTATAAAAGTAATAGACATTGACAACGACCGCAAGCGACAGCAGCTGATAGAGCGCCCGACTGCTGCTCACTTAAGGGCCAGCTGAACTGCGACGGCGGCGGTCCATGTACTCCCAGTTGGAGAGTTGCATGGCCGAGACGGATTCAAAGATAAGATTGTCGTTAGTCGTCGATAACAATAACTTCCAGAAACAGCAAGAAAAAAGATACTAAATCGTTACGGGGTTACGTTTCCGAAGCAAGCCGAACAAAGAGGAATTTGATCTATCAAAACTGTTGGACGTGGAAAATAAAACAAAGATCGGCAACCAGAACATGGGTCCGTGCACGGCGAAACTTAGTGGTCGCCATGTACAAATCAATAAACCCTTCTTAGAATAGAAGATAAGATAGGAAGCAGTAGTAGGCAATAAAAGCTGGCTCTATAGGATAGAATCGTAGACGAGAAAGGAGTCACATGCGTGCTCTAAATGTACAACATAGAAAATCTTTGTCCAATTCTAAAACTATTGCCTAAACTGCTGCTAGCTATGGCGTACGGGTTTACAGTCAAGACAGGCGTAAAAAGTATTACAGGATCAATAAAATGGGTCAGGATAAAAAAAGGTCAATAAAAACACTTGCTGTAGTAATTCCATCTTGAGGCTTATTGGATCTCGTTCATGGCAGCAGGCTAATCAAACGAAGGAGTCACACCGTCAGCCATTCCCAATATCTGTGAGATATCAGGAGTCACTTAGGGTCGTTCTACGGGTCTCGTTTAGCGTTGGAAGAGCTTCGCCTATTAGAGTAAGGATGCCTTGGTACTACTGTGTTTTCTTAGTTTGGGTAAGATACGAGGTACGGCCTAACTCAAGATTTGACTCTGTGTATTGCTTAATGGTTTAGTAGTGCTATTGATATGTTGATAGCGACGGGATACATTCAGCTGAAACGGTAGCAATCGATGAAGTTCACTCGAATCATTGTGATCTCGTATCCGCCGCTGGAATTTTATATCGAAAACGAGCCGATTTACCCCCCAGTGCTCAGTTTTATACAGTGATTAAAGTGAATGCGCATCTCTTCTAGTTTACGTACAATATCACGAGATAGAATTGTAATATCCTTAATATGCACGGTACAGGTAACGTCCCTAAGGGATTGTTGTAACAGCTTACAGAGCGCCTCGAGCAAGTTACTGATCGAAGTTTAGGGTAGTAGCAATGCTCATAGGGGGAACGCCGATTGTATCGTAATTATGGTGCACTGGTAATGATTTTGAAGAGTGGTTTATGCCGAGGCAAGAAAAGTGAGCTAGCACTATGATATACGCATGTCATAACTATTTGACCTGAGCCTCAACGAGGTT
The DNA here is from genome assembly GCF_002532875.2 of Varroa jacobsoni. NCBI lineage: Eukaryota > Metazoa > Arthropoda > Arachnida > Mesostigmata > Varroidae > Varroa > Varroa jacobsoni. Next base: position 94,621 of record NW_019213302.1, on the reverse strand, counting down.
GGCCACGCGCTATCGAGAGATACTTCTAGGATGGCACGAACTGCGAAGTACTCTTTCAAGGTTCAATAGAGAAAATTCCAAGTTCGAGGTTTCCCAACGATTACGGAAGGCAGCCCAGGTTATTTTTATTTGTTAGTAAAATTTACTAAATAACTGCGATCGGGTCATTCGCAATTTGCGTCCGCCTCTACCATCCCTAGGGACTTGCATCTTGGCTTAGTCGTTATATTACTGGGTTCTGATGGAGGTCCATCGAAACATTAATGAAATAACTACTAGGAGTGGGGTTATGATTATGTGGTTAAAATATCACACTTAGTAGAATTTCCGACAATCCGTCTGAAGACTAGATAAATCTAAGGAGTACGGACGGTATGGTTAGGTACGCTATTAGTTATGATCCGACCAAAAACGATAATCCAGCAATTGTGTGCCTGCATGCTCAGATTGGCTGATTTGCACGAAACGTTTCAACTTCCGAAAAATTAGTCCTAGCTGGAAATACACCGAAGGTTAAAGGTCAAACACCTTAACTGTACAAATCGGAGCTGGCATAAAACAAAAAACGGATGCAGGTACTGCACAGTTAATAACGCAGAGCTAATGGTGGTACCTATAGATTACACCTTCATCTGTTAATTTCATACAGCTTAGCTATTTTCAGTTAGGATCAGCAATCCCTTGTATCCAATTATCCATTATACCACATGTTTCTATAGTTAAGGAAATTCATGAACAATATTTAATAGCTTTGCTGAAGCAATACGCGCAAGTGGTGAGTTGTCCATCAAAGATCAGCTAGCCCGTGTGAAGTCATAAATGTGCATAAAGGCTCAGGTACAGTCTAATTGCCATATTGAATATCCTTTACCTTCTTTATGAGGACCTTCGTCAAAGGCCACATTCCAGTTGGTATAAGTTACACATGGATCTTTTAAGTGTAAATTGCCTTAAGTGTTAATGATAATAATGAGAGAGGCTTCCTGCAACTGTTGCACTGTTTTTTTGCAATAATTAGAGTAAGTGCCTTTAAAGTACAAACTGAAGCTCGACGTTGACTATGTAGCACGAAAATGCATTGTAAATTCGTACTATCAAAAGCAGTCTCCTCCCAAGATTCTTTTTCCTACGAGAAGACTCGGATCTAAGCTGCTCTTACTAAGGCGGAAAACACTTTCAATCCAATGCAATAAAAAGCTGTTGGAATCTTCTCAAGCATAGTCCATCATCTAATGTCTAACGTAGAACCCATTAGGGGTGTTTTAGGAAAGGTAGCGGAACGGTTTGTATAGGCAAGATTAAAAATGACCAATCCTTTATTTTTGGATCTCTTATAATCTTATTTAAATGGAGCTCAGTGCACCCGAAAACGCCGTGTATAACACATGGCGAAATTTTAATAGTTTATTATGCAGAGTTGAACAACTGCAAGCAACAGTGACATGAGTCTTTCTTTCCTTTTGAAGAGGGCTTGAATAACACTTTTACGTATAAGTTAGATATCACCAGGGCAAAGCCCATCTCATATGTGCTGAATGTAAGGCTGAGTTCCAACGGTTGGACTTATTCATGCCGCTGAATTTCTAAAAAATCTGGCTAAGAGCTCATAGGGCCTGGGGAAACCTGCCTATATTGAGATGAGTAGACCTAGACACATAAGTAAACTAGCATAGATATAATTTGTGATCTGGGTTTTATTAACCCAGAATGAAGATAATTTCGACCTTTCGGTAGGCCAATTGAAGATAGCGGATAACTTTGAGACTAGAACTGAAACATTCGTTTCGCGGCAACTGTAATCAGAGGCTTAAAGGGAGAAGCTAAACAGTCATCCTTATATAGGAATCATTACTAGACCTTACCTGATCGCGTCGGCTAACGACTGGTTTATAAGGTTCAAATCAACAGTTTCCTCGTTCCTTATGTACAGTTTGAGCCATGCGTTTCCTCAGAAATGTGATGTTCACCCGGAAAAGAAGTCTAGTAACTGTTTCCAGCAGTGGATATACAGTTGAGGGTATCGAAAGCAAGCGCTAACATGGCTATCAGCAGGGAAAAATTAGAGGACTACGAAATTACTCTAGAATTCAACACTGAACTATTAGCTGGAATCTAATGATAGAACTCGCCTTTGATATTTTTTACAAGTAGTTCTCTCAAGAGTAACTCGAAGAGCCGCTGGAATTGATTTCAGCGTGAAGTGAATATTGTCGATTAAGAGAACTATAGGCTCCATAGCAGAGGTTATTTGCCATTGTCATGTAGTGCTCGAGCTGCACTACGGATATGAATCGTCAGTGACGGTGTCAGACTGGTGATTCTGTACAACGTACACTGCTGATGACAAAGCTTCGTCAGAAAGACGTCTAGTATCGCCCTCTGTGATTTTGATGGTCGTGTATGAAACGGAACAACTTACCTAAGGGCTGAGTGTCACCGATCTCAGTGGATACAATTACTCTGTTTTTTAAAAGTTAACGTCGTTTCAATAGCAAAGGTCAAGTATAATCAACGGGCCAATCAGAAATCAGCCATGTGATGTGTGTGAAGTTATCCTTGTTACGACTGCTCAGACGTAATGGAGACTTTCACAGCCTTGTAGGAACTTCTCTCAGATGCCTCAACTACTACAGCAAATGAATTACATACTTCAAAATGGTCGGCGTCAGGCAGTTTCGAAAGCAATCATATATACTATCGCTTGAGTGAGTGGTTTTCTAGGTGCTGTTCTCTTACTGTTATATAAATTAACTTAGAATTGTCACCCGGTTATTTACCTGTGAAGAAGTCAAGACTAATTCCGTGCCAGTTAAAATCTACGAATCTTGTAAATGAAGTAGAGCAGACCGCATCGCCATTTGCAGAACCCACGAGAACTCACCAATGTTCTGAACCTAAGGGAAAGAAATCTGAGCAAAATAAGTTTCGACAGTACGTTGCGTAATACTCATGGATACTTAACAAAAACTTAACTTCATCCATGGTCCTTGGACAGTCACCCCACTCGCTCAACATCGAAAGTAGAAAAATGAAGCAACGCCAGATTAGAGCACGCCGGATCAATGTAGACATGAGTCTCTATCATGCTTATGTGGGATCATATTTGTTTACTAAACATAGGGACATGTGAGAAGGTTCGAAATCGAACGTGGACATAACGCTCGTTTTGTGCTGGAAGAAGCCGACCATCTCAGGCAGTAAGACTCAATCGCTTAAATACCAATTCCAAACATTTAGCACGAACGTGCGCTTTGGTCAGCGGAATCTGAGTTTCTACGTGTAAAGTTTGATGTCGTGAGACACTTTACGCAGCTATGACAAATAACAACGCCCCGTTTTGACGGATTATCTACGCGCGTTGCAATATTTACATTACTTTTATTCTCTGTGAGTTGCCTCGAAGGGGTCATAAGAGAGCTTGCCCCAGCTTGCACGCACCGTTGAAGCTTGTTAACACTATTATTCCCCCTTTAGAAAGAAGGCGAATTGCTTACTTTTCTACAATTGCATATAATGACTGTTGACCTAGTCCATACGCTATAGTTCCGTAGCAGTGAGTGCAAGTAAGCGTCTATACCGATTGCGAAGTATCGATACCGTCAGTATGTGTAGTAGAATAGCTTATTGGGTAGTGTATTTGCTTACTAATCCTAGGGACAGGTTGTGGTCTGGATTCGAATCCGAGCATGCTAAGAGCCAGCTGTATAATGGAATGCCTAGGAGCGATACCGAACGTAAAATTCGAAACACAGAGGTACTATAGAGTAGCTATATTATCTATCTATTAAGGGCGTCTGTATGATTGGTAATATTTATTACTATTGCAAATAGCTGTGGCGTTTCTATGATGGGTCGAAAAGTTCCGCAGTCGATATTTGTTGCGCGCTTGAGATACCTGGAAATACATCCGCAAAAATAGAAGATCAGTCATCTACATTCGAGTTACTGTGTTCAATCAGCTGTAATTTCCGGGTCTTCTGTTGTACTAAGACACGCGCTCATTTACTTCAAACTATGCACCTAGCATTCCTATATATATATATATATATATATATATATATATATATATATATACATATATGCTTATTTTCATTCATATCTGTGACCTGTCAATCGACGCAATGAAAATCTCTAGGGCTTCAAAAGCTTAAACTCTAAGATTTTCAAGCTTGATGGAATCAGAACATTGGAAGCCGTCATATCTAAAACGAATACAGGAGCAAGAAGCGCACAAGCTACCAAATCGTAGACAGGGACTAATTACCACTCCGTTATTGCATATACACACATGATAAAGTAAGCCTGTTAAATCTCGAGCGGATATTCAACGTACAATAGGAGTGTTTTTGTTACCTTCGCAATGCTTTGCGTCCATTCGTCCCGTCCCCTATAGTGCCGTCGAAGGCTATAACGTGTGGTCAATCACTATAAAAAGTCTTCTCTGTATGAAAAAGAAATTCGAAAACAGAGCAACATGATTTAACTAAGAATCGAACAATGGTACAATGGTAATCGAACAATCGGGCAATGGTATGTTCATTGCTCGAGAATAGCCCACTATTTATTGTAAGGTTGTCTTCGTCAACTGCTTGGTGTTTATTATGGAGCTCTAATGTCTGCAACAAGGAGGCAGCCGTAAATTTTCCAATACTCGTATTGACAGGCACTGGCTCTAGAATCTCAAGGTTTACAGGGGTGTTCAAGCTAAATTAAGAAATATTTTGAGGTGCTGTTCTGCATAGCCGGAATGCATTCCTTCGCTATTGTTGTTACCGGAAAAAAAGCCAGTATTTTCTAGAATGCAACCCTACATTTTTCATAGAAGAGGGGGGCAACTGCTTCGTGCACTATATAATATGAGTTAGCTATTTTTTTTTTTCCGTCTTTGCAGGCGACGAACTTCTATCGAAATTATGAATTCGACTGCCCTAAATCGACGGTCTGCGTAGCCTCCAGCCGCCAAACGGCTTCAGGAAAGTACGAGGGAGATTTTATTTACTAAAAACTGAACTGGAAGGGTTCCAGTGCAAAATGGCCCAAAACCCTATTTCTTGCGATTGCGAAATTTGGCTTACGATGCCCTAATTAGCTGTAATGGTTTGAAATTTTAGACTTTTTAAAGCTATTTGCACCTTTTGGATCTTATCATTTTCGAGACCTATGGCCCGCTGTCAAACTAAATCTTGAATCAACTGGATTCTTTGTTTTTGACGTATGTCAGCTTGCTTTCAGCGACCCTATAGGTACTAATACTGCTTTGCTTAGGATTATGATTAATATAATGATACGATTATGAAGTCGATGAGGAGGGGAGGGAATAACCTGTAAGTTAAATAAATGACTTGTGAGATTTTTAGGCTCTAAATTAGAGAAACTGTGGAAACAGTTTCACGGAATATGTTTTCATTGACAAAACTTGTCCGAATTTACTAATACGCAAATGCCCTGTACTAACGGTTTGACAGTACGAACGATAATAGATAAGAAACTCTAATAATCAATCAAAAGATAAAGTCTCTTGCATAATTTTGCAGGTGAATGGCCAATATGACAAGAAACAATTTTTTGCTCGATCGCTGTGAAGCCTGGAAAGAAGTGACTAAGCAATCTTTGTTTACAATGAGCTAGAGATGCTTTGATCCGATCACACGAATACTCGGTTATTGAACTTACTCGAAGCCTAGACCTGTAACATTCTTTTTTTGAAACGTAAGTATGACTTTTGAAAGTATTGACCGGTTAGTCTCCGTATTTATGTAATATCTTACGGGACGACGTCACTAATGGATGGTAACAACAAAATTAATGCTATCTACTTACATCTATAAATGCAAGAGCAACAGGAACTCCGATAGGTGTTCAAAATCCCTATGGTATATAAGGAGTACATGACAACGTCCTACCTCTGTTCAGACCACTTCAAATCTTGCATCCACGATACCAACTCGTTGTATAATAATAATTCTCGATCAAACTGAGTATCATTACGGTCTCGTCTTTATATTGCGTATAAATAGTTCCTCCCACATGACAGCGACTCGCAGACTTTTAGAGACTGCTACGTAGTGGATGTATAGAAACAAAAAAGATTTATAACTTACTACTTGGGGATACCTAACAGTTAGTGGTAAATGCAGGAGTTTATGCGCGTTGAAGGCGATGTAGCGCTGGAGAAAATTGTCAATCGGGGAAGGCCGTTGTAAACTACGCTAGCGTTGGGGATCATATCCTCAAGGACTTTAAAACAGCTCGGTCCTGATTCATATTTGACAATTTGTCCGAGTGTGAAGTCATGTTCACTTGTGGTCGATGTCGATTTCGATCAGTTCAGAAAAGCGGCTCCCGGAGGGAATTGCCGGTCAAAAAAATTTGCTCATGTTACTCCGTAATATGCGTACAAGGATCGCCCGTGGAAAACACATATGTTTGAACTTCCACGAAATACCTGACGAACGTTCAAGAGAATTACTACATCAGGACACATGGCGGAGTTTAACCTTCAATGCAAAATTATCGGTGGGAGTAAAAGGTGTACATGGCTGTGTTCGAAAGGTCATATTTTTTTGTAAAGGCAATTGTACCAAACTTCATGCAAGTAAGGTAGCAGCTGCACGAATATGTCCTAGCTATCGCAGGATCATCAAAGCCTATCTTCTGCGAGACGGATGCCCCTACTCTTATGATTCAAATAGGAACTATTCGAAGTTGCATACACATATATGAATGTCTAATACGATTATTCTCAGCTATCGTCTTATAGTATCAGTCGCAGCTAAACCAGTCGAATCAAGCTTTCAATTAAAGAAATATGGTCTTCAAAGTTCTACAAAAATATTTAAGGCAGAATTAGATCTAAAATATGGAAATTTTAAGGTATCTACGATGAAATAACATGTTTGCGGGAAGTTAATTCTGCTTCTAGTTTAGCGGTCAACAGTGCCTTCGGCAACTTGTTTAATAGTTCTGATAGTTTTTTTCTTCAAGAATAATTTTTTCATCAACTAATTAGGGCCTAGTAACAGCACAGTTCAGTGAACAGCATGAAGTTCATTTGATGGAAGCACCAGCGCCTCCAACTGTGTTTCTAACGTGACTAAAAGCGTTATCTACTCTGACCCACTGCTGCTACTACTCCATATATCTACTAATAGAATCAATGAACAATTTTCAGATCCAAATTTTATCTTTTGCCGTCAATTCAAGTTCGATGTACGGCAAGACTGGCTTATGAAGTGACAGTGCAGAACACTAAACTGAATCATAGTGGTTTCGTACAGTTGACGTAGGTCGTCCTGTGCTCGACTTCACAATGTTACTGCTGATGTTTATATGGGTAAATGGTATAGCTGTTTTTATTTCTATTCGAAAAGTGGCGCGTACTCGTTCCCTTTTTTTTTCGGATCAACATTTGTGGCACTTCATACTGCTAACGTTATTGCAGCTACTGTTTGAGCTATGCAATCCAATAATTGAACGAGCAGAAGGACGCCAGATGTTCTGTTTGCGTGGGCATCACATAGGAAATGCCTCGTCCTTTGTAAGGTTCAGCTAGCGAGTAATTCTTTAATATTTTGTTATAACATGCGATATGACAAGCTGAAATAGATCACAGGTTCTTAACTCGTCACTCGTCAGTTTAGCTGGTTCAGGATCTGTTTTTGACTGGAGAAATAGCACGTACCTATCTCAGAGGAATTCTACCAATATTACATATCCTTTTTAGAGCGTTAGCGTGTCGTATAGTTGAATTTGCGTACGCTGCAATCTCTGGAGACTAATATATTTATTGTCAATATAACATGCACCATTTTAACACAGCATTGATTCTAATTTGAGGCTGCTATTCGCGGACATTTCAAATACCCTACAACAAAAATACAAGAAAACATAAGTTCAAAAAAGTCATACTTAACAGAGTTGTTCGGTACCCAACCTAACCTTGTAACGAACGAAATTATCATAAAGGCGACCTGTAATGATGACAGAAAAAGCGACCGAGCAAAGAAAATAGGTTAAGTTCCTTTAAGTGTTCCCTTAAAATCACTCCCGGGTTCAACGTAACTGCAGCTTTACAGGGACAAGCCAAGTGGGGGTTTCGCAGCTCATGATCACCATTTTTGTCTATGCAATTTTTATCATTTTAAATAATTATTTTAAAGGTCAAACAGTGATACGGATTAATTTTGATTACACATATTTTCGCATTTTTTATAGTCGATCTTCAAACAAATGTGACACTACAGCGGGGTAAAGTGTGTGGTGCAGCGCCGACATCCAGGCAAGGGTATTAAAAAAACGTAGAGCTCGAGAGTATACTTCTCCTTTCGCCGATTATTTCCATCCCAGCGTTTTCGATAAGACGTGACTTTGAGCTGATTAGTTATTACAGCATCTAGGGCTTTCCCAAATACACGAGGTGCAGGGTTCGAAGGGAACGCGGTATTGCCCTTTTGTGAGACAACGATGTTGATTCTAGGAGTATGATAGTATTTGTATGCATTTGTTAAAACCTGCCCTGCGCCCATACAGCTCTTCCATCCGTAAGAGCCTTCAGCAGTGACCAAGGAATACATATCTATCATCTAAGACACAAAGGCCTACATCAATGGTTACCTCAGTCACTGTCGGCGCCATAAGCTCCATACTAATTTCTAAAAGGTAAGAAGGCACCTGAGAAGTCGCGCTAGTTTGTGTGGTCATCGAGGAATCTTAGAAGACCCAATTTGGACCACAGCGTGCATAGCAGGTGAACCGCAGCGAAGCTTTGATGAACTTTATGACATACTTATAACCAGTACTTAGCCCTCACTAGGGCGTGCGGTAATGAAAAGTACCCGTAGATTAGAAGATATCAAAGCTTTGAGATTTCCAAATGAAGGGAGTTGACTCTGGCGTCGACTACAAACACGATAGCGAACTCCTACATCACAAACTTTGTGAAAATCACAACATTGTGATGGGAAACCAACTGATGAAACTCAGGGCACCGAAAATTTAAGACAAAGACCTTTGAAGCGTAGGCCGAAAGATGTTTTTTTTACCGTGGAAAATAAAACAGTGAGCCAAGAAAGTTCGCCAAAGGGCATCATCACACGCGTTAATTGTAGTATAATAACTGATTCCGGGAAAGCCAGGGATACCCTCAATTTAACTATTTACCTTAGGGATTAGACAGAGCTTGTCCGCTGACCCATTGATGATTATTTTCATCCGCTACTACTCGAACCTAAATTCGTTTCGCGGAGCTCCCGGAGGAACGGGTCCACTCTGCCAGGAATCTGACAGAAAGCTCCAGCGCAGGTTACGATGCTATAGCAACGCACCCCATCGAACTTGCGAATCATCTGCTGACCGGCCCCCCAGAATAGAAACATAACATATTCATTAAGAATGGGGACTCTTTGTAAGGTTTTTAAGGAGCTAGTGTGGTCTAATCTCATAAATATGACTTCACTAGTGAACTTTTCACCAATAATCAAATGAACTGGTGCCTCCTGTACTGAATAAGAAAACAATCTGTAATCACGAAACCCAATTTCCAAGAAAGGACCAGGGATTACGAGCGGAATAAAACTCAAGCAATCTTAGAAGACCTAGGGGAATATTAGAATTCGATGAAAGGCTTCCTTGCACTATCCGTCGACCCCGAACATTCGCTGGTCGCGGCAGCTTTAATGGTGACAGTTCATCATCGTCAGTGGACTATTTAGACTCACGGGGTGGAACAAATAAAATCATGGTTCCTGTAAAAATGTCCAGTGGAAAAATTATATTTCGTAACGGTCGCAACTTGTAGCCTTAATGTTTATAAAATACAAAATTTTCGCGAAGTGCCAATATCTAGAAGCTGCTCTAGACGCGCTGTTCAATGTAATGTTCTAAATGAGGAAAGTACATCGATGCTTAACGAAGACAAGACGCGATACAGGCTACCTAACAAAAAGACAAACGAGTTAATGCGGTTTCCTGCGCGTCAATTATACAACTCGTCTTTTCTACCGCACGTTATCAGAGTTACGTTAAGAGCGGAAAATAGTTTGTTCACCAACATCAAACTCCAGGTGGCACCGGATGGCTTCCGAGGAATATTTAAAAGTTCAGCAAGCAGAAAGGAAGGCCTTTAGGCCACACAATATAGGATTTGAGGTGTTGGACAAAGCACGCCATACCAGAACTTCGGGAACATCGCCTAAATTGAGTAGCCTATATCCACTGAAAATTGGCTGCGTATCTGGTGCTAGGCCGCTTAAAGGGTAGAATGAATCTCGATATTTTCGGTCTTGTCGAGCACGCACTAATTGTCTTTTTTTTTTCAATACCTACTTTACATCTCTTATTTTGTTCAGTATTCTGCCTTCGGTAGTATTTCTGCCTTCTGCCCATTAGTACTCTTTATATAGTTGTATTATTACAGCTAACAATTGTAGCCTTAATTCAAAGGTCACGGTATCTACAGAACAGTCTATTACGCCATTATGCAACCAATTGATGCTATATATATATAAGTAAGAAACAACGCATGCTAGTAGCAAAAAAATACTCAATATTTATTGAAACAACCCAGCTTCATAATTGAACCTCATCAAATTCAATAGGACTATATAAATACTGACAAAAAAGCGTAGGCAGCATCATTGTTATTCTATTTATTTATGGTGCTTTCTTCCAAATTATGTTTATTATTCATCGGTTGGGTCTTCTTCCTAATTGACGAAAATCTAAATTTGTACTATAATCATCGATTTTTCAGAAAAAATCGTACGTTTGTTCTTCTGAGGTAAGCACTGACGTAATGTTTGTCTTTAACTTGACCAACAAGACAGACGTTTTATCATTCAATGTTAGTCTTTATAACGTTGCCTTGTGCAGCCTGATTGCAAGTGCAATCATGTCGAGGGTTTGTGGAAGTTAGGACTTCTTATACAACTTGTAGGCCACGGGACAGATCTCTCATTCTAGCAGATTGTTACATTCGCTTGTATCGTTATATATGTTTAAGTTCAAATTATCTTTATTGGAACGGCGAGAAGAAATTAGCCAGACATGCCACGGTTCACTGTTCACGCGATTACTTCCATTATAGCCGTCCCCAATGTTTTAAATTTAAACCGACGATAGATTTGCCAGTAGTAACAACCAATAGTAAAAGGGATTTAGAAAAAATCATTAAATATGCGACGCTACAGAACGTAAAGCTTTGTAGACAACCCATCGTGCTACTGCAGTTTACTTAAACCTGCATTAGAACTTACGTAACTGTAAGGATACGCATCTTCCTGCATCGACGGAATCCTTTTAATTCGCCGGTTGTTATCCGTGAAACGCGAAGGATATCTACCGAACACATTAGCAGGTTTTGCTGTTCCAGCACACCTCGTCACTGTCAAGATGGCAGTAGCAGATACGGCAGATAGGTTAAGTTACAAAAAATATACTGTAGCAGGAGAGTGGCGCCGTCGAAGTTATAAAAACGCTATTTGGACTGAAAGTGAACGTGTTTATGGAACATGGTAAACTTTTCAAAAGCAGCTAACTTAGCCAGTTTCGAACGTTTAAGTTGGCCACCAGCTTCCGCTCAACTATTCAATACCTCGAAGAGATCTTTCTTCATCTGCATTTATAGAATTTTAAACTCAAAGCCTTATAGGCCATTTTCCAGCCAATAGTCACTACGAGAAGGAGTTCTTAACATCCTATATGAAACTAATTAACAACAACTTGCGATAACTAATAACTATAATTTTTTTGCATTTTCGAGGTCCAGTGGCGCATGATTCTTCATCAGTTCTCATGCAACGAATGTATTAGTCTAAAGATGTGCAGACAATGGTAGCTGCTCCGAATGGTACCTGCTCCGAATGGTACTTTCGACATTATTTGTCGGAGATACTTATTGGAATTCTGCCCCGCCATTTCGATTTTACGTCACTACTAGAAACGTACAGATATGAACTTCAGATGGTTGGTTGATTGGAACTAAGCTAAAAGTAATGTAGTTCAATATAACTGACAAGTAAATGATAAGCACCTGGCGATACGGCGCTTCCAAACACGTGCCTAGACGGGCACGGACTTGAGAAAAGTAAAAGTTGTTTATATATAATAATAATATATAATATTGGTAGCCAAGTCCAATGCGCTTTTTCCAAACTTCCCTATGGGCAGCGACCGTCTCATTTACGAGGACCTTTATTTGGAGAGTTTAACGAGCTTTGGCACGCAGGATAACCCAGACGTACCAGATCCCCAGTACACAGGCCGTCTTGGTGCCGGCGAGCTTCATGCCATGGAAGCTAAGCACTAAGGAAAAACGGAAGTGCCAGCTGGAACGGTTAGCGGGACGCTGCTAGAGCTGCGAGCGCCATGCACGCTTAGCGGATACAATCGAGCACGATTTTTAGAGGCCCTCCAGGTGCCCCGTCGAGTTCAACATTTCAAACATTCACACATAGATCGAGAAGTCCCGTGATGAACTGACGCAGTTTCTGGCACAGCTTCTCAGGGCACACAATGATAATCTGAGCGTATTTCTAACACAAACTTACTTACACCAAATATATATATATATATATACGTACATTAGAGAAAGAACCTAGCAGACGGATCTCTGCGTACATTCACGACATGCAAAGCACACAAGATCCATAACTCACATGTCGTCATCTGTACATCATTAACTTGTCTTGGCTGAACATAAATAAGATCGTATTGTGTCATAACAGACATCATGCTTTGATACGTATTTGTTCTGGTGAAGCGTTGTATTATATGTCCGTACAAGTCTATACCCAAAAAAAAAGGCATTACATGTAAGTAGTGTTTGTTTGGAAATGCGTAGAATATAGAAGCCTTTAAAATAGTATGATTATATCTCGCCTTCAATGACTAGAAGGACATACTTAGCAGAAAGATGCATCAGCCGCGCGAGGGTCTAAGGGGCATCGCTAACTGTGCATATGTACGTGCTTCCGATAGGATCGATTGCGCAAGCACCGAGCTCAGAGGTTCGCGTATGACTGCTGGTGCCGAAGTACAACAACAGAGGCAACAGACGGCTTTGACCCGAAGAAAAACAACTTTCTTCGGTTAGAGGGCATTTGACGCAACTATTTGGAATAAGGCACGGCAACCCAGTATACTCTGCTCAATCTTGTGCAGTTTCTTAATCTCGTTAACCCTACAGCTCGTGACCAACAGCCCTTAGATGCACGATGTACAACACTGAGGTGCCGAACAGATTCATATTTACATTCCTTTCATGAACGCTATACATGTTGCCATTATTCTTAAGCAATCCACTTCTAATCCGATAAATAAGCTTTCATGATGACCGTTGATATTTTCTGATGGAATTCCTAGGCTTATGTTTAACTGGAATCTACCGAGGTCCTATTTTGTAGACTGAAGAAGTTTTCGATACTAAATAATAATAATAATGTTTGATCGCAACGGTTATTGCCTCACCATAAATGTACTACTCTCGGATTACATGCAGATGGTCAAACTTACTAGAAATAAACAAAAAACAACATAATCGATTAGGTGACGCTAGGAAAGTTATTACTATTGCTATTCTTATTATTAGGTTGCATTAAAGAGAAAAGAGGAATTGAAAATAACAGGAAAGGAGCGGGTACGTCACTACGCAATGCCCTAGGGGTCCTAGTGGCGAACATGATCTGTTTTGCGTTTCCCATAAATCACCTAATGTTATTGAACTAAATTTATTTGACGAATTAGATTCCACTACGCTACGATCAATACAAGAAGCCGGTAATAAAATAGTGCATAAAAGTCCACTTTTGTGTGGTGTCAGTTCAGTCTGATGCTAGACTTACGTATTTGATCGCGACCTATTGATTGTACATTTTCTTCGTTATTCCACAATGCGACCCTTGTCGAATTCTGTACTCGGTTAACAATGGCTAGATAAACTACCGGAAGCGAAATGTTTTTATAGCTATTATAAACGCACATAGCCGAGACAGGAAAACAATATGCAGTACTAAGCGAGTACGTCTGTAAACGTGTACGGTCTGGACATTGCAACTATCCAAAAATTAGATACGATTATACATCGGGCCATCACGAAATTCGACAGTTAACTGAAGCCGCTTAAAACTCTGAAGGTTGATGCCAAGAATTTTGTTTCATAACTCGCTACATAAGTACTTCAAATGAAGCGGATTTAATGTTCATTCTATGGGAAAACGTTTTTGCCAAATCTACGTTTTTACCACTGGAACATAAACGTTTCCAGTGTATTTGAAGGTTGACGCTTATGGGCGGTGACTCGTTTCACCCTCCTCGCGTCCCAATATTTTCGTGTAGCAGGTGGTAACCATGACCTTATTCATATTGTGTCTGCAACAGAACGTGCTCGTCAGCGTCACCTACCTGTAAAAGCTAAAAGAACGAACCATTTCGTCCTTTGTCGTATTACTTACTTGGTGTTAGTTATAGGTTAGGCATAGGTTCGACTGTCAGTACGAGGGTCAGCAATGTAAACACACAACCTAAAAAAATGCTTGCGTCGGTGCGCATCAGAATATTATACTGAGGGGGGTGTGTGTAGGGACAGTAAATCGCCGATTTTGTCCATGCTTCCAGAAGCATAAAGTACGTGGAATGATCTTATCATACTTCATAGGAAAGCATGCAAACTATGTAATTTTACGAAGTAGACAAATTACCCGGTTTGACGAAAGTCGATACATTGGAGTGTTTTCGATGTTTGACCAAACCCCTTTAGCTCTTTACGGACTGCAGAAGCAATGCAATGATGACACCATAAATTACTTTAAAGTATAGCAATATTTGTTTACTCTTCGTGTGCTATATCAGTGGTATTACCAATTGTTTTTTCTGATTTGAATAGACGATTACATAATGTGGCGAGTAAACCTGTGGACACAACTACCTATCAACGCTTAATATTCATAGATCAAGCAAGGACCGTCAACGGAAGCCTTAGCGGGACTATGTATAGAGCGGTATACTTTTTTTGCGATAGATTGATATTGATAGGAATGTCATTCACTTAAAAGTGTCCTCGTTTTGCCATTATGGTAAAGTATTACATGAATGCAAATATATCATCAATTGATAGAAAACAACTTTATCCATTAGCGGACACTCCCCTCAACGTATTTTCTTGTTAATTACAAAATCACTCCGCATTGTAGGTCTGAAGAGAAGCTAGCATGCGCGTGCGTTGGAGGCTATAACAGTGACCCAAGCCAAGTGCATGCCAAGTCTTAAACTTAAAAGTAATTGTGTTTAGTATCTGGTTTGATAAAAGGATGCTTAATCTATAAATTGACCATCATTGTACAGGCGCTGGCAGGAAAATTTAGAAGAAACAGAGCTGATTATTGAGATTGACTCTCGAGTCTACACAGATCATAGGCAATAAATTGGGTCATCCTCTTGTATAAATTTCTAGGGCAAAATGTTAACTGCCATGGTTGTTTACATCTCGGTTGGCACGCTTCTTCCGCTACCGTTTGCCCCGGTAACCAGTCGATAAGAACAACTAGAACACAAAAATACAGATGTACATCTGAGACAGTAGATTGTTTCCAAATGTATTGTACTTGACGTAATATAATAAGTTTATTTTGGACTATTAAGTTGGACCATAGCTTCCATTAACTTCTTCCACGAAATGACCATAGAAAGTCAATTTCTGAACAAATATATGAGTACGGTGTGACCAATCGGTTTTTCGTAGCCCCTTCAGATATTTCGTGGACTATAATCAGATATTCGTTGGCAATGATGATATGCCTCTTACAAACATATACGTTGCAAATTAGCCATCGGAAATTATTCATTTCTGGTACACGTTTATGTTACGATCATGTAAAATATGTTGTCTTTATAAAGGTGATGGGCTATTTAAATATTTCGTCTGCCGTACATTATATTCTGTTAGGTTAGGTTGACATTTTCTCAGTAGCTATATTATTGGAGTAATTGCAGGTATAATACTGCTCGTTAAATCAGCAAGATAATAATGAAATTATACCGAAATTGTGACGTGAGACGCTTCACTTTTTGACAGGCACGAGCATTAAAGTTTCCCTTATGAGTGAACAGCATTTGGAAAGAATAATAAACCTGGCGCCCATGGCCTTCGGTCAAGCCCATGTGGGATCTGTCCAAAAGGCGCACAGTTGGGATATACTTACAGCTAGCTCTATTATGAATGACACTGAGTGCACAACTCGGACATAGGTCAAAAGCACACGCTGGACGTTCTCTCAAAGAGTTTAGGTGTCTAGAGCGAGCCTCGAAAAGTGTCACATGTTTGGTGCCTCTTAAGTTCGAACCCAGCGAATACAGAAAGTCAGACTGTATCATTTATGGCAGAATCATTAGTTCGTTGCGAAGCGGCTGCTTTTTAGTTAGGTAAATTTTACATTCTAGCCATGGAAATTAAAAAAAATTCTGGCACAATTCAAATAAATAGTCAGTTTTAGTTCGCCGTCATGCCTACCATCACTTACAATGGCCGTGCATTGAGATACCTCATATCTATTTATTGTGTTCCTATACCCTTGAGCCGTCTGAATCTTTCATTAGCTGGACCTCATCTCAGTTATGGTATGAGCAGAGTGAAAGGCATGTTGCGCAATTTACTCAATTGACGCAATACCAGGCTCAATCGATCGAGGGTTTTTTAAAACGCTTCGACAGGGAAATCTTTGCATCTTATTTCGATCATAAAGCTCCTTTACTACTTGACGGAGCTTACTAGGATAAGGATCGATGATGAAAAACCACACGTTCAACTTTTACTTCTTTAGCAATATTTACAGTAGTATCCCGTCTGTGTGTCTTCGGAAAAGTGACCGACTTCAAAGCTATTATCCTTATCCTATTATTCCTCCTGTCCCTATCTGCCCTCGATCATCCGCATGATTCTTTGGTGGTTTCTCTCGATTTCCTACATTAGGTAAAATTAGCCTTTTTATATATAGTCGTTTAAAGCTTCGTTAGTTTAATCAAGGGGTCGTTTACTTGATTTTCACTTGTTCTCTGTGCGACGCCGTCCCCATGTTCTTTTGGACAGAGCAAGGCTTCTTACGGCTTGCTCCAAAGACTCTGGTTCGCCTGAGCAGCAATGACTGAAGCAAAATACTGCAACCTGTTATTCCACTGTTTCTACAGTCTTCTGTTATTGTCACAGCTGCAATAGTTTCAACAATAGCTGTCGCTACTGCTTCTGCTGCGATCGCCATGGTCGAATAGTTTATTACCAGTAGTCCTCATTCAGCCAGAGTCGCTCACTTCAATCGCTCGTTTAGCGAGCTTGTCAAATTTGCTCGCTAAACATAGCGTGGGACCACGCGCGAGATGACCATGGCGCTGCGCCGTCCCACCACCGGCACCGTCATCATCACTAAAAGCATCTCAACTAACCAGCGTAAATATGCTACCACTTTTGTTCGTTGAGACGGGTGGAACTCTTAACAAGTTTGCACCAAATACTTTCGTTCAGTATGTCATAGCACAGTTTGTATCCGGTTTGAAGAAAGGTAATCGACGCTGAATGGTTTCTGCTTTTGAGTCGAATTAAGCAAGAAGGGCTGTATGTCGGACCGTTCAGCGCGAAACGCGTGACCAAGTTACTGTGTCTGCATAGGTAGCAGTATTACTGGCAACGTCTTAGCTATTACTTTCTAGTGCTTAGCATCCGCTGGCAGAAGCGGACCTTCGTTACCGGGTCGAATAACCATAATGAGATAGCAGCAGCAGTATGGGACGATGGCGGCCGCAGATGGCCCGGCCAGCAGGGCTTGGCCTAGACGGCCCATGTCATCGCCATTATCGTTGGTTAGAGCCATCATAAAATTGCAATATAATAATGTAAACAGTAGATCAAATGCTCCGCACACACTTATCTATCTGTATATGCATACCGTTGCATTTCGTCTAATTATCCTGTTCTTATCTTAATTATATTCATACGTTTGATATAGATCACTTATCATAGGTACAGCACGTAGTGTCCTTTATCGAATTTCCTATACGTATATGTGGAAAGAGTCGTACGGTGTTACTTTCCGTCGGCCGATCGGTTTCCTCGCATAGTAGATGTGCACTCTACCCAATTACAAACATCTCAGCGTAATCATAATTTACTACATGGAGAATTGCCACCGCCGTGGGAGTGTCGCACTCCGTTTGCCGCCGCTATCTGATTGCAATTGGCTTAAATCTTTGTAAGAAAATCATGGTCAGTTGGTCACGGACGTCTGATGGCCTCACCACCGCTGTCGTGTAGTAAAACGTATCGTATATAGCTACGAACGGACGAAAGACGTTTTCGTCTTTGGTAGCGTCAGGCCGCCACGGCGATATCGGTAGGTGTATGCATGATTGGTGGGCGTATTCAATTGTGTATCTGGCATAACGAAACAGATCCTCAAGGCGACTCAATGTCAACTTTATAGAGCGAAAGCATCTAAGAAAAGCGCTAGAAACTCTAAGAATAAAATCGAGTCTACCTCCGATAGATGTAATTGTTTTAGTTCTCTATGATGCGGATGTTCTACTAAGCGGTTTCATATCATTTCACCTAGGTCAACCTTTCAGTAAAAGCCGATGGAGCAAAACTATCGATCATCGATACACATATACCAGATCATTCTTAACCTGCTTGATGTTATCTACTCATAAGCTGCGCTTAAGTGAAGACATCTCTTTGAATAGGGTGTACGTTTTTCGCAGCGATATCTCTTACCAACGAGTTTGCCCAACACAACTGCCATTCGTTTCGGACCCTTAATTCAGCCGCTCAGAAGTTGAAATTCGTAGAAAACTTTTCAACAACCGTAACCGTAAACAAAGCAGTATCGATGCCTGCAGACCTGTTCAAGTCAGCGAACCCAATTGTGCTTTAATCGTAGGCCGATAATGTTGGAAGCCCTGAAAATCCATAAGGTGCAAAATTGAGCAAAAAATGTCGCTATTATCATCAATAGCTTTTTACTTGATTGCCCAGCCGTTCCACACACGATCCTCACTGTCAGTGTTGCGCATTGTCTTCTTTTGATCTTTCAGAGGCCGCATGAAGACTGCCATACCTGAATTTTATTTCTAACTTGTTTCTAGCACAACTAAAAGCACGTGTCCCGCCATTTTGCACGTATCGATTTAGAAACTCCAATACGTCAAGTATCTACTGTTAACAACATATTAGAACATCGAAGTACCTTGACGAATGCTAATTAAGCACAGTATGGGTCAGATCTTTAGTAGCGTGTCAAGAAAAGACTTTTTGCCCATTAGTCCTTTGACAACTTATGATTATACCCACATAGAGTGACAGTGCTGGACCTTATAGACAACGATGTGTTCTGAGTACGATGATCAGTACTCAACTAGCCAACCCACTTCTTTGGTAAACTTAATTTAATTAGCCACATTCTCTTTTAATTAGTTTCGTTCATACCCTGATTCCTGCAAATTATATTATGGAAGTTTTCTTCGACATAAAGACGTTCGCAGCCATTGCATAACATGCATCTATATGCATGACGTAGTAGCTTGAGATAGTTACCTAACCCTTTAACAGATGCTTTCCTAACAAGATATGACAGATTATCTCTCAGATGCAGAAGTAAGGGCTAAATAACTATCTTCTAACACCATGTCCTTGTTTTAGTTCAATAAACGCTGTGTATATTTGTGAACCAAGATTTCATCAACCCCATTAAGGATCAACTTGAATGTCAATAGGAAAATAATTTATTAGCAGGGCTAGCTGTGTCCTTCTGCTCCTGGCGCAGCGAAGATCATGAGTTGCCGACATTTTGTTTGATAAGTTTTAAGTTCAAGCAATAGGAACGCCAATATGTTACACTTCTCAAGCTCTATCCTAGCAAAGGTGGAGGTTATACCTGAAAGAAATGAAGAGGGAAAAAAGCCGAGGACCTCTCATATGTGTTTACCTTAATGAGCGCGAAACGCTAAATCAAATAGATCTGTCATAGTTTCTATAACTTATCTATAGCGCAGCCAGCCAATGAGTAATATTGAAGTGGGGTACACACTTCGAGAGTATTTATGATCGCCGTTACATCCTGGTCATGAGTTTCAGTTTCTAAAATCTGCCCCCGTTAACGTTTCGGAACAGACGTGCTATCGGTAGGTTTAAACGGAAGGAACCAGTTTTTGAAAAGGATTACGTCAGTCCTAGTCGACATAAAAGAGCGGATTCCCCATCCCGTCTAGGAAGTTATCATCCTATATGGAAAGTAGGCCAATCTAATAGTTCTTACTAAGAAGCGCTGTATTCAACGGCTTAATCAGCTCAATTCCTTTTGCCTTCGGATCACTTATTATGTTGAAAGGAAAGTCTCCATTTGAATTGACAGACGATGTTAACATCACGTCAGCTGGCCGTATCTAACTGGTGATCATATTTTGACTGTCGACGTGTACCATTTTGTGTTATTGAGCTGCCGTCGTTAGAAGTGGTGATCTGATGCGTGTAGCCATGGAGTTCGAGAAGATCCGACATTGTTATCTTTACTACTTTTGTGCTGCCCAAACAAAAGGGTTGTTTACGAAGTGGGTGGCGAACGTGCGGTAAACGCTAGTACTTGCCAGTTCTGGTCTGATCGTTTTAGAGCTAAATATTTCAACCTGAACAACAAACTACGCTTCGGACGATTGTTGTGAGAGCGAACGACGACGAGGTGCAGGCACTCCTTTAAAAAAAATACGGCACAGTTGGCCCGAAAGCTTCCTGCACAGTCAAGAGTGGCCTGGGTAAGTGTTGTCAATCGCTTGCGTGCACTAAGAAAGATACAAAAGGTGGGCTTTATAACAACATATAAAAAAGACAATGTTTCCTTTGTTGCTTGCACGACAGAAAAATAAATCATTTCTATATAAGACCGTTACCGGCGATGCAAGATGGGTTTTTTACGACACTCCTAAACACAAACCTGAATGATTAGACCCCGTACAGCCCAGCAGTTCAACGAAGAAATATTTATGATCCTAAACGGCACTTCTGCATATGGTGGGATGAGAAAGGAGTGTTACACTATGAGAGGCTTAAAGTCCGGGAAGACCCTTACGCAAAGCAACTCATTGGCTTGGGCGATGTTGCTGCATGACATACTGCTTTGGTGACCCAGCGAGCGCTAACGAACCTCGAATGAGAAACTATGCCTTACTCAGCGTACAAACCGTACAGCGCTCTATCTGATTATCACTTATTTCGGTCAATGCGACATAGCCAGGAAGGCAAACACTTCAGACCAGACGCGAATCATGGAATAGTAGAAGGCGGTGAAAGTCGTAGGGAGCAAAACACACTATCGTGATTAAGATATGTTCACTTGTTTGAAAGTCATAATGTAACTTAAAATACTAAAAAAAAAAAACAATCAGAACTTTAGTTTCAACCCAATGATAAGGGCTCATTACATAAAATCTCTAGAAGAGGCACACTTGTACGCGATACAATTTCTGTCTAAATGATAATTTTCAAGCTGTGACGTTCAGTGTAAAAACTGCTTGAAAAGGTGCCAGCTTGACAAAAAAACGGCCGGCACCCAATAGAGTGGCCTAAATAAGGTAGCGTTGGTAGAGTAATGTAATGAGGAGGAGTAACGGTAACAACTGAACTTGGGTTATGTGGTCAAGTGACTTGTTCAGTAATTTTACACTCAAATAGTAGCAACCTCGGAGATACATCAGAGCGATGTGATACACCTAGCAGATAAATACTGGACATCTGTAACCCACCAATTCGCAAGAGGCGTCGTGTGATGACCCCTGCGTCAGACGAGCCATTCAAGCGAGAATCATTTTTACATTATGTAAAAATATTTATCCTTAACATACAATGACTGTGAAGCATCGGATGATGGATATTCCATTAAAACTTCCAGCGTGAAGTATTGTAGGACTGGGATAAAAAGAAAGGAGCTCCCTACTTCAAGCAACGACTCATCGAAAAAATAAGACGGAAAATCGTTTGCATAATTGGCATTTTCCTATATTATCAAAGTAATGCTTTCTTGAGAGATTCAGCGACTTATCATATTCATTTGTCAATTGATTTGGCACGACAAATTTACCTTCAAGCAACAGGGCCTTCTTTCACTTTATGAAATAGGGCATTTACCAATTATTAAACCATTCTGAATGTTATAATAGGAACCCACATGTTTCTTTAAATCGGGTGGTTGGCGCAGTTTCACGGGCTATTTCTTTATGAAGTATTAGCTGTCTGTGTGAAAAGTATACCACCAACAATGTACCTTCAGAAGTGCTAATCCTGTATAACCGGCTTTTTCAATCTACACTCGCTTCTGTCAAGTCATTTTTTTTTATTTGTTACCCATTCGCCCCTGATGTTCTCACTGGGTAGCAGTGAGAACATCATACGTTTCTAATTACATTGATCCTTGCATGAAGCCACCTCAATTCCTAAAGAGATTATTACCGGCATAATTCCTATGAACCAAAATATTTTTCCTTACATTCTTCACCGGATCGCATTCGAAACATTCGATTCCTTAGTCTTTTGTTTTTTTTTTTCTTATTTTTCCTTAATCTATTCAATAAACATCACTTAGGGTGATGTTTTATTTCAATAAAATTATTTAGATGTGCGAAAAATGTAATTCTAGATGTTCGTGTTTATTAAATATGACCTCCATCCGGCTCGATTATAGCTTTAATACTAAATCGCTTACTATATCATTTGCAAAGTGTTCCTTCTGTAAGTTGCAAAAAATTTTTAACATTGCTTGTGCGTTAAGTGACACTGGTCAGTCGGTGTAGATTCAAAGTGTCGCCCGTAAAAGTTCCATTCAAAAATAACGATGATCTAGGCAAAAAGGGCACGAACATTAGCTGTTTAAACTTATCAAGATGGTCCGAATAGCAGTAGGCACTCCCGACCTCAAACACAGCCGCTAATCGTTGTATCAAAGGCCCAGGATTATTAGAAATAGCTTTTTCTACCATTTTAATGATTTTTTGATTCCTCAACACTTAAACCTGATGACAATCTTTAGCTTTGCTTCATGTAAAGCTACTTCGGACTTCTTTAAGATCCGCATGAAAACTGATAAAAAAAAATAACACAGATCGTCAACTCTGGGAAATAAGACAGTTTATAGTCTCGGTGGGAATTTGTTCCTCATAAACATCCTGCATAGCAGCTAATCTTCGTTTAAATAGGAAAATGACGTGTTGGGTTCTGCAATTTGTATCTAAAAAAAAAAAAAAACTGGGCTTTCTTCTTCTACGAAGAATACCTGCGATGACAAACAGCCCGACGAAGTTTGTTCGAATCAAAATGGCACACCTCGTATACTTAAAAGTATTTGCTTAAGACGTTGGACGAAATAATTTATTACACTGTACGGTGTTCGAAGAATATATGTACATGTATATATATAAGACTAATGTAGTGTTCAGTTACGCAGTTTAGTAGAACCGTTCGTTCCGGTACTTTCTTTTAGCTTCCATGTTAGTTGGCAGCATTCCTGTCTTTTACTGCTATTACAATAAACCTTAACCTCTAAGATCGTCATTAAAAGATATACCGGTATGAAGCAGTTAATAGGGTGGTAAAGGGACAATGTATGAAACAGATGTTGAGCAAATTTCTATTATACGATCTGTTTCAAGATACAAATAACAAACGATTACTTTTCGCCGTTAGGTGATTCACTCAGAACGCATCATCAGACGAGAGAATATTGAATAGAGTCGTTTCTCTCATATCGACGTTGGTGATTAAGCCAGGTTTTTTCACGGAATCAGTATACGTACGTTTACAGGGTGCGGCACCTAAATCGGGACAGATTTTGGCGGATTGTTTGTCTCATCGGGGATGCGTTCATCCGTTACTCCTGCCACTAAACAAGGGTCAGTTCGCTATACAATAGAGCAGTAAACTCGTCGTTGGAAACAATAGTGTATCGTTTCTGAAAGTTGCGCGAAGCTGAGCCATTATCCAGTGTATACACGCTGGGCAAACCCCCCGCCGACATGAGAACATTATATTATAAGCTTTCAGGTTACTCCAAATCGATTGTCCACAATAAGCGTGCGGCTGCGAGAGACGCAGGAGCAGATTTCAGCACAACACAACGAGAAATCCACGAGAGAAAAAAACCGGCGCGGACTCCAAAATTAATTAGTGCCGTCCGAACGAGATTTACTAATGATCCTTCTGTTTCGATCAGGCCATTCGTGAAGAGGTCTAACGTAACTAAGCGTACGATGCCACGGGTTGTTTACGAAAACCTAAAGTACACGACGTGTGTCAGAAAAATCAGACAAGTCCTTTCCGAGGACAATAACACTAAGGAATTTTGATGGGTGATGTCTCTCAAGAATCAAGCAGCAGATGATGCTTCCTCTTCTATCCGCGGAGCAAAAGTAAATCGCATAAATTATTGCTGACTTGCTCACGATTCAGAGGACGTGTCTATTGTGGGTAGAAGCAAATTTTCATAAGGGTTCATGTTATGAGTGAAGGGGACGCCTTGCCATCAGAAGTGTTCCTTATCTCCATAATCGCCAAGAATGAAACTTGCATGTTCTACAAGTAGTCCGAAGGAAGATTATAGGTCTTCCAGCGAAATAATGCATCGGCTTTTACAAGCCGATTAATGCAGGGTTGGAAAATACAAGCATGTTCTGCTCTCCGAACAGCCCCGAATTCAACGAATTAGGTTTCTACTTGTAAAGTGTTATCGAGCGAGAAACTACACGTTCCGATATGACCACGTCGATTTGCCCACTTGTGGGCGTCCGCGGAATTGCAAAAAAATGATTCGAAGAGAACCTATAGTCGGCAAAAGTCCGAATTGAAGCTGTAACTGTGGTGAATGGTGGTTATATAATTGCATATAAAATAATAATGTGGTCATCAGAAATGACGCTTTCAAAGCACGTAAAAAATTAATTGAACTATCTGTTTTTGTTAAGATACAATCATAGGAATGATGTGTCTCAATCCCATATAAATGCCGTATTCTGTATATACAGTATCCCATATTGTTAAAAGATTGATGACATTTACAAGCTAGAGTGAAAGCTTGTAGTCAAGCTTCTAATTGATTATGATTCAGCGTCTCTACCCAATGCTTGCGCCATCGATAAGAACGTGCTCTGATGTTATGTAATCATCACAAATATCACGCTATCGTGATATAAGTGTTGTTCATCTGGCGTGCAGTATACAGTATGGAGTCAGTTAGGTCAGTTAAATGGATCTACATTGAGATCTGTCAAGCCAAATTGCATTGTCCGCTAAATTAAGAACTAAAGATATCTATTGCCGTACTTGCCACACACGCACAACTAAGTTCTAGGGAACCCGTGTTCTCCATGAAGGTCCCTATAAAGGCTTTTCTAATTTTGTACTCATTAGGCCGTCCTATCTAGCACGATCGTTGCACGTTCCTAGCTGAATCGCTTTGACTTTCCCACTAGACCACCAGTATCAAAGGTTTGACTATGTGTTCCGTATTGAACAGGAGATGTGCTGCAAGATTCAAGAACGAGGTGTACGAGACTGCCGCAATGTGTGACAGGCCTTTGTAATAGGGTTCGTTTATTAAGTCTTACTTCGTACTGTGATGATGCTTACTGTTGGCAGTGGACAGATATATCGCAGGATACAGAGAGGAAGTCAGACTGATGTTAACGATGGTCGGAGCTTCTCTGATTGGACTCGACCCAAATCAACAGAGAAAAGAGAAAGTAGATCTTTGAACGACTACAACAACCACTACTGCAAAACAAGTGGCCATCTACTAAGCGAAGTGGTCAGGATGCTGCAGAAGTACTTGGCAGAGCACATTTTTATATCCGTTTCAATATCTCGAAGAACCGTCTAATTAAAATCGGTAGATGGCTTAGAAAGAATAGATGCAACAGTGACGAAAAACTGCGAGATAGGTGAGATAATCGTAAGATTGACTGGACCTTAATGCCCGCTTTGAGGGGTCACTACGCTTCATTCGACTGACTCCTTTTTTTTGGACAAGCTAGAATCAACCTCATAAGCAAGATCAACTATTAGCGTAGACGCTGCCCCTAGTTACAAAGCGGAGAAATAGAGAACATATTGTACATCGGTGAGTAGAAACACGGACAAATGAGGATAAGCATGATATGCCCATTTAATAAGAGCATTATCGTATTGGATGAGGTTCTCTGCACCTTTTGAAGGACAAATGCATGCAGCTTTCTATAGAATAACACATCTGACATTAGATGATCCGCTTAATCTGATAGCAAAGTTTGGTGTGATTCAATCCTTAACCTTGAGAAATTATGGGGTTCTACATGTCGGCTTAGTACTATTGTTTTCGGCACCTGTTCTGTTCCCTTTTTTTTTTTCAGAAAGTTTTAGGAACAAAAAAATGCATTGAAGCCCATAATCAGCAGAAAAAACCTAGGCCACGCAGAGATTCTTGAGTTCAGAACACGACAGCCTCAAATGCTGCCCTCCTGCCATCTAACCTAAGGGCATTTTAGGGACAATTTAGCTGAAACAGGTCTCAAATGTACGACCCCTCTACGATTAGGTGGATAAATTCAAATAGTATATATAGTGGGTATTAGGCTAACTTAGGTAAAGGCTTAACTTGTCGGGAAACCCGTACGCAGGTATTGTTTCAAGTGTACGAGGTGCCGTGCGTACCGATTAATCAGTTTTACTATGTATGCGCCTCAAATGAAAGCCGACTCAACTCCCTAGTTTATACAATTCGTGTAAATAGACAACAAAAAGGGGCGGTCTGAATATTTTATTGACCAACGCAGTACTAGCGACTGGTATGCAAAGTGCACTCGTTACTTGCTTTACCTTATGATTTCCTCCGAAACTTTCAATGATGAATTTGCTACTGGTAAGAATGAAGAGGTCTCTATTTTTCTATTCTGGTGGCAAGTTTGTTACCACTTGTGGTAACTTCGTGACGGAGGAGTTTGATCAGACATTAGTGAGCGACACCGCCTTCGCTCGCATCCTCTAACAGATTATCTTTTTACATCTGCAACTTCTACTAAAGCCTAATTCTGTAGTTGGCGAGGAAATCTATCTAAGGCCCGAAAACAATGAAATCCAATTGTTTTAGCCTTTTTTCGTTATTTCTACTTTACGAGGTGGGCGAATGAAAGACACGTTTGCATTTCTCGGTCGCGGCTATTTATAGCTAAATGGCATCATCGACATCGGGACCGTGTCAACCAGGCTGTTCCATATCAGTTTTCTAGCTCTTTGTTACGTTGAGATAGCAGGACCCGATCTACATTGGAAATACTTTTGAACAAAACCGCCGATCAGTCAAATCGTTACGCGCAAATGAATGCTGCTTGTTTGACGACGTTTTGTGTGGTATATGATAACATGTATATATATATACACACATATGTATATATATATGTAGAGTCAGATTTATTGGGTATGAAACGTTAATTCCATATTTCAAGATGAAGGTATTTTGCTTGTTAAATGCCGTTGATGTTCTTTACAGCTTAAGGAGTTCTAAGTCATCAATTATAGGTTGAACTGCATCGTCGACAATACGATGGCGGATATGACGAAAAAAGCTTCGTACCAAGAAACCAAAATTAATACGAAGCTTTTTCGCTCATTCGTGAGCAGAATTGCAAGGATCACGATGGCAAAATGCAGAAGTTGTTACAGTCGGAGGACTTCTGTAATCCATCATACTTGTTAGACACTGCTCTCAAAAATGGTCACTTTTTAGCCATCTCGGCAACTTCTTAATAGGGAAGTGATTCGAATCTGGACATGATGGCCTTTAGAGACTTGATAGCTCTTCCCTATTCCAGATTTTTACAGTAGAAAATAAACAAGTCACCATTCAAATGGCAGAAGATTATAGCTAACAATGGCGCATACTTTGACCGAGAACAAAAAATTAAGCTTGAAACGTCAAATGAGTGCGAAACATTGGATTTCACGATAAAATGCCTAGTATGATCACTTGTTGCCTTCCATTACAGTATGTCTCAACAAATCTTGAACGTATCACCAGTAGAGGTGACCTCAGAATTGAACCCAATCTTGGTGTTTGGCTGTTTTAATATGTCTATGCAAAAAAAAAATGAATACACTGCTTCCCAAATAGCAGTCTATGAGCAAACTTAGTTGGTTCAACGGTTAGGCGCGAAAACCTTCATGCCATGAAGCGGGATAGCCTTCAAACCATGAAACAATAAGTGAAACGGGGCAAAAGGCATACTGATCCTTTGTGAAATGAAAAACCACTGAAAAAATGCCCAGAGGAAAACAACGTTGAGCTAGAACTCGCGTTCTCAATAATATGGCCTTAAGTATGCGCATAATGCTGTCCCTTCCCTTTGAACTTCTATCCTTGCCCAAGGACAATCAACATCATCATCATCTGCTCTTCATTCCAACCTTGTATGGTCGGCCTGCAACATTTGAGACCTTTCCTTAGCTAATCTATAGTTGTCCATCCCTTTGTTTGTAACAAAGATTGCCCAGATTTATCGTTCTGGTTTTAATGTGGATATCGTGATGGAGACGTGACTGATGTACAAACTCGATCAGACAGAGAATCAGCCACCTGGCGCTCAACCAGCTGAAAGCGGGGCGATCCAGGGGGTCCGTTGAAGAAGCAAGCAACGATTGCTCGGAAGTGCTCTGACTGCCGCATGCTTGAACAAAAAAGGGAAGGCAACGGCCACTCGGCGCATCGCTAGAGGGCGCGGCGACACTAACGAGACGCCAGAGCCGAAAGCGAAGTACCGAACGAAGAAGCAGCGAAACCAAGCTCCGGGAAATGAATACCTGCACCCGGTTCGTAACCAGCAGCAGCAGCATCGGAGCGCTCGCCACGCTGTATGTATGCTAAGCATGAGGCAGGCAGGCAGGCAGGCAGGCAGGCAGACAGGAATCGTCAGGCTGGGCCGGTTTGGGTTGCTGCCTGTATTGCGGCTGCTGATCCTGAGCCGTAGACTTCTGCAGCACAGCGGCGGCGGTGGTGGTGGCGGCGGCGGCGGCGGCAGCAGGCGATCGGTACGGTCGTCGCTGAGCTGGCGTTCGGCAGTGAAGGCAGACGCAGGCAAGGCGCTCGCTTTGTGGAGAATCCACCACTCGCTCTCCACCAGTCAAATTCAATGGTGGGCACCCATGGCAGAATGGGCCTCTCCTCCTAGCTCTAAGCCTACTGTTTCCATCCAACCGCGTCAGTAGCGGCAGCCAAGGCATCGGACGCTGATCGATGGAAGAAGCAAGTCACACGGCCGAGAGTGAGCTGCATACCCAAAGGACCCAAAGGACCAAAAGGAGAGAGGAGGAAAGCCTCGAAGCTGCCGGTGAAGCGTAAAGAAGCAGCAGTAGACGCAATAAGCAACCGAGCACTTTAGGTACGGCAGGGAACAACCCGGAGCCCCAAAATGGACTGGAGTAGTCGTCGTGCTGGTGATGATGCTGATAGCCATATAAAACGACTGCGAAAGCAGCGAGACCCGTCGACCGCGAAAGTAAGAAAGATAGACTGAGCATGCGATGTGGAGCTTGATAGAGGCCCGAACGTAGCCACTCTCTCAGACACACACGAAAATGGTAGAATACTGACAAGGTAGGACTCGACGGCGGCAGGCTCATGCGGCTTACACTCACTAAGAGACAAGTGCGTGTGAGACAGGCGAACCCAGCTAAAGAGGCAAGACGGTCGTCTTGATATATGACACATGTTTGCTTCGTTCGCTTTCGATCTTTCGTCGATGAGAGCGCCGGCGGCAGCACAAAACGGTTGCCATGGAAGCCGGAACGTTCGGAGACAGAAAATATCAGAGAAGAGAAAGGGCGGACGGGAGTTAGGGATGGGGGGAGTTTCTACAGACAGCGAGGCTAATTCTCCTTCTAAAAACTACTAGTACTAGTACGAGTTGTTGTTGATGCTGTTGTTGTCGTTGTCGCTCTGTCAAGTCAAGCGAGTATCTTCTATGTGCCGCTGTCGCCACCATCACTACCACCGCCGCTAGAACCACAACAGCCGCCATTAGCCTGCTCACGATGCGGATGGAGATTTGAAAGTCGCCGTTTCGAGAACTAGCAACCAACCAACCAACCAGCCAACCAGCCAGCCATAATAGGCCACATACAAGTATAATGTTAGTAGTACCTATATATATATATATATATAAGGTATATATATTGCTATAAGAAGCTTGCTATGGGGCGCAGCTGTCTTTTGCAGCAGAGCTGGCCGAAGGGGCGTCTCAGGTTAACCATACAGCCACTACTAGCGCTGCTGTTCGGATCTATGTATACATTATAGTTAGCTCCTGTTCCTTCGTCAGGGATATCACAATTTTGTCCGTACTCAGTTCAGTGAGCAATTCTCGGAACTAGAGGACTCTTCATCAGACCTTCTTCTTTGGAAGTTATTAAGAAACTGTTTCGGCGTAGATACAGATGAGAGACTCTTGTGACTACCGTTAGATGGCGCTACGTTGCACAGATCAGAACTCATACAGAAAATAAATAGAAATTGCGCTGAATAATTAAGTCCAGTACCTGAATAAACGAAATTGTGTTTAAACCTAAATATGTTAAATATTGCGAGGAGTGAATAAAAACACAGACTCTATAGAAAAGTCTATGCGAAGAGCCGCCATCAATGCGGTAATTTTCAAAAACAACAGATATATATATGATCATGTAGTTGTGCATATGGTATGTATAAGTATATTCGAGCGAGTGGATCTCCCAGTGAGTCCGATGCGCTTATTGAATAAAACATGTAGTCTTACGAAATCAACGTAAGGAATGAAACTTCCGAAGAAAAATCATGGAAATTTGCTTTCCCAAAAGCGAGTTTGTATCGTAGCGTCGACCACTAGATTGAGCAGTACGATCAGAAGAGAACAAGAACCAAGAGAATGCATCTACAAAAGTTCAATTACATATCGATTAATTTTACCTGTACGGCGAGACTCAGCGGGAGGTGTTGCTCGTTGACAGAGCTGTTCTTTGTCAAGCAATGTCTGGTCGATTTTTTCTTACATGTAAAAATCCGATAGATTTAAGTTACGGCGCCGTCTGCCAGTTGGAAAAAGCGAAGGAAAAGAGGAAGATATAGATGGCAATGATCTATCTTGGACCGAACTTCTTTTATGTGGTTTCACAACTTTCATAAAGGCCGGCGGAGCTAGCGCCATAAATAGTTGTAACGACGGAGCAAAATGGAACTACTTTGACTGTACCGCTTGGACTGCGGCCGACTCGCCTTCGAACTTAGAATCCTATCACGGCCACCACACGACTTGATTTTCTGGCGAAGAGCACCGCAAATGGAAGCAGAAAAAAAAAGAAGCTAGGCAGAAAGAAGAGCAGGAAGGCTTGTGGCCCACCTTCCGAAGTGGGTCCCTTGCGGCTTTGGGGAACAGCCGAATCTCGGTACTCGCTCGAGCTCCTTCTAGATGGCGCCAGCCATCCACGAGGGGTACAAGAGTCTTTGCTAACGGAAGCTGCTCAGTCAGCGAGCGAACGCACTAAGCCCGCCATAACGAATGGCGGAGGCCGGGTCAATGTCCGTTGTCTTTGACCCCGCTGACAGTTTGATGGAAAGTAACACATTGGTGGCTTAAGGGGCAGGCAAACCTTGGCAAATAACGTCTGCTGGTTTAATGTGACCGAATAGGAATGAGCTAAAAAGCCAATCTGTCCAATTACATATACATATGAAATATTCACAGTAAGCTTATGTTTATGCGAGTAGATATACCAAGGACGTGGTAGTGTTGGGAGCGGCACACGCTGTAGCGTATTATAGTAAATGGCCTCTGCCCGTAATCGTAGAAGAGTAACAGCTACCTGCTGTCAGAAGAATGCTGTTATAGTGATCTTATAGAATGCGAACATTAAATCTATTTTTAGATAGCGTTTCGCAAAGATTTAGCAATAATAACGAAGGACTGAAATGTCATGACTCTTGATACCTGAAGGTACCTAATGCCAAACGAGATACAAATCGGTGTGAGTCAGAAAGAAGGTTCAGAGAGATGGAATGGAAATGTAGAAGCTTTAGTTCAATATTCTGTCAGCGAATACTTGCGTCTAGTACGTATCTAACGTAAAACGTAATGTTTTGCAATAAATATCATCCCTTCAATCCCAAAATATCTCTGAGATTAAATTATACCGCATAGAATGCATTTAGATAATGAGGGTACTATGACCCCAGTCGAAGCTCAATTGCGGAGGTCCCCCATTATAAGGTCCCGTCTGCAGAAAATCCTGGCTATTTATCCTTTGCCGAAGCGGGCTTCAACGGGCGTCCCTAGAATAATTCGTTTGTTGTAAGTGCTCAGCCTTCCTATATAAATGCAGCTAATTAGTAGAATCCCCTGTGTGTAATACCTTGAAAATTAACGATTTTCGGTCAATACGCTGGTTTTCATTGCTGCCACTCAATGTGTAAGAATTTCCAGGTGCAATGGTTAATCCCGAATTTATCGATGGCTAAGAACTAGCGCCCAAAATTAATTCAGGATTAACGAAGACCTTGATTTTGTTAAAAATTTACTAGTATCAGCTTACTAAGCGAGAGCAGGTGGACGCGGGAACTATTGAATATGTTTTGCTTTTTCATACCTAACCCCTCCTAGAATATTAAAGACATTATTCTTTGCTGATTTTCATAGCCTCCACGATTTCTCTAGATTTGGGCGACATATCTGCAAGGTGTATTTTAGATGGTTTTTTCCGTGCATTAATATAACCGTTATAAGCATCCTGAAGCCGTCATTGATGCTATTTGGCTACGTTGTTTTTTAGACCAGATGCTGCTCATCCTAAACACATAAGGTTAACACATCATTGCCTCGTGGCATGCATCCGAAACTAGCCCACTGACCATCTTTTTTGACATTAGATGTTAATAAATTAAAAATAATGTACTATCTTGTACAGTGTTTTTCACGTCTTTTTCGATATTAGTTCAATTTTTTCTTTCAATAATTTCGTACCGGCCGACGTGTTTGACCTAATTTCCCAGTGACATTTTTTGTCCACGAGAGGAACGACGCTCCGCCCCTTTCATGCAACAGGTTCGTCGTCCTTGAGGCTGCGTCTTCAGCTAACCGTCGTGGTAGACTTTGTACCTGCGTGTGTCTTCATTCAGGTACAGAGCAGATCATCGACAGCACAAGCATTATGACTTATTTAACTAAAGATCTCCACCTACGCTCCGGTAGTGATACTTTAGAAACATTGATATATATTTTGGTTTAGCAGTTTCTAGCGTTGCCAAAGGAAAAGTACGGTCCTACTTGGTCAAAGCTTGGCAGGATCATCACGTTATGTAGGTACACCTCGTTGAGCTCAACTGAGGTTCATAGGATGACTAGTATATTCCCTACATAAGGAGGTAGCCGGCTGAGCGAGAGTGCTCGTCGACATCGATAATTTCGGTAACTTATAGAGGTACCATGGTCTGTCTGCTTGGCGTATTTAAAACTCGACCGCTCAGTACGGAATCGATACTGGCTAAGCTTCAAGTCATCATTGTCGGCTCGCAGAGTAACACAGACGGAATCAAATCCGACAGAAATTGATTACTTAAATAAAATAAAAAATAGTGAAATTCTAAATATATAGACAAATTTCATCAGGAGGTGTTTGTCTGTGAGGAAGGCGTCCTTTCAATCGGATTGCTCAAATCTAACGAATACCAGTTATCACTGTACGACGTTTTAAACACGGAGATTTACCGAATTGAGTATACACATCGAAAAATCGTAAGGAATTTTTTTTGTTCCGTTATAAATTGAAGGGGTATTTTAGATGGTTCTTGGCCAATTGGAAGACTTACCTAGCATTGACATGTCACATACAGCACGCTTCCACATGGATAATAGCTAAGTTAGTAATAATCAGTGACCGCTAACTCCTAAAACCAGCTTAAGTACGTTTTTATCCATCATATTCAACGTAATACCATCTGTTGTACCGTACTGTACTGTAGGTATTCGTTGCTTATACAATGCACACATTACATTAAAGCATTGTAAAGGTAACCATTATTTCAAAAAACCAGCAACTGGCCGTAACTAGAATGATTAGTAAAAACTAGTATCATTTTAGTTACGCTGCAAACTGTATCCTGTATTCTTGTGAAAGGAAAAGCGTCCTGCATGAAAAAAGACCGGGTAGAGCGGGCCTGAGTCCAGTTCCCAGCTATGTCGTGCACGCTTGTCGAAAACGTTTTCTTTATTTGTTGCTTCAACAGGTAGAGTTGACTTCATATATGGTAACGTGTGCTGTATGGCGATTTATGATCGTGTCAAGTGAAATTTACCTTTTACGTTTATTGCGTCTTCATTTCGTCACTCGGCACGATTTAGATGGTAGGACATTTACGGGATCCAATTATCGAGGTCAGGCGTCTGAGGCGACTTTTAGCAATGGGTGACCTGAACGTTTGGTTGTCCAGTTTATGGAAAAAGTGCTATACCTAATCAGTGTGACACTATATATTTAAATAAGACGAAATGCTTGTTCGTTGTAGCGTTCCTTTTGGACGGATGTTTTAATAGATCTTGACTACATACTACCAATCGTACATGTGAAATTAATGAGGAACCATGTCAATAACTTCATTCTAATAGAGAATAATTTACAAGTTTTCTATCCAGTACGTAGTGCAATGGCATTGAACCAGCTGGCAGAGCATCCGAGACTAACTTGATTAACTAGTTCATGTTAACTTCGTTTTGTAACTATATTCGTATTTGAGAGTTTTACCCGTACGATGGCTAGGATAGAGATAACTTTGCCGAATTGTCTGTCTGGACGCTTTCGTCACAAAATTCCGGAGGTGAAACAGCGACATTGGCTACAGGTACAGCATACAAAAAGGTACCCAGCATTGTTTCTAAAATGTCCCTGAGCAAGCTTGATATATGTAGCTTGCAAATAGTATTGTAGGGATTAGCTTAAAAGGGTAAAAAGAGCAAGTTTTCGCCTTTGAGCCGGGACGATTGCTGATTCGGTGTTGCGTTAAATCATCATCAACCGAAGGCTTGCTTCTTAAATGAATCCGAAATTGTCAAGTAGAAGATATTTGAACAAAAGGACAGCAGTAATATATTACGTTTCCTGCCTTTTTATTCTGCTACTAAAATCATAGAGGCATGCAGTTCTATGCGCGTCACTGTATGTGCTTAATCAGCGACACGAGCCGGTTACTATCCTGCCGCTGACACGCTGATAAGAGGTATCTAAAGTTGAAGCATAATAATCTACGAGTTTATCTCGCCATAAGGACCTTTAACCCCGAACAAATCACGGCCAGATGGCCATGTCAAGACACGGACAAGACGGATATAGGCCGAGGAGTCGTGGTCCTTACAATTATTTAGAACAAGGTTCTTGTGAACGTAATGGTTGTGGCAACTAGAAAAGTTCATAGACGAGAAGTTGGCCAAGAAAAGGCATCATTCAGCTGACCGTCATGAAAATGTCTGTCCGGCCGACACTGTACAATTGTTGCTATGAGAGGCCTTCGCGAAACTGTCATCTTCAACATGCCATGTTTATTAGCCAACACAAGATAAAAGCCTGTCACCAGCAGAGCTACGAGATTTCAAATAGCACACAGCATAGATATTCACCATTTTTTAATAAAGGGTCAAAGAGAGGACGGCGAGATTTTGCGAGCAGAATATTCCTTCGCTTCATGAATAGGTACTATACATTTGTTTATTAGCTCTATTTTCTAGTTTTTCGTCTGCTAATTTTCACGTATCACGTATAGCGCGAATGTTTTTAGCTTGCGCTACGAAGCCATTGATTTATTGCGACACTGAAACGTTCCAGTCGCCCTGATCCGCTCCTTCTACGCAGAATCATTTGTGATCCATATAGCCCCACCTTGTGGGTTTTAATGGATCAGCGACATAGGTCTCTTTAACTAATAATTTTGCCAAAATCATCAATTATCTGTTGTAGCCTATCTTGGGTTTAGATAGAAAGGCCATTGGCGAACACATTGATATACGTTTCTCTTTCCGCAGCGGCGGTTTCGTTAACTAGAGCAGTTTGTAAATTTTGGCCCATAAGCCCCACTCTCCCTTACTAGTGTTGGAAATACATACTCGTGCATGCCATACATATCCTCTCATTTAAAAGCAAATAATAAGTACTGAAAATGCTCGTTTTGCCTGAAGGCGTACTCATTTTTGGAGCTCGAACTTTCGTTGCCCTAATAGAAAAAAACGACGATTAACTTAGAGTCAAGGAACAAGCTTGATAATCGTATGTAATGACCGTCAGTAAACGTAGTAGGTAAGCCTAGTTAAGTAAGACTGGGACAACTCGTTACTTCCCAGATATTTTGTAAAAGTTCAAATCTTTTCTAGCCTATGCCGCTGCAACGGACAGTAAAGCTCGTGTCGTGGTCGGGATTAATTTCAAATGTACTACGAGTGGAAGATATAAGCGTGTTTAAGCGTGGTAATCACATAATAGGGCGAAATGTATAGAATCTTAAAGAATTAAAATAAAATAGCTGTATGTTAACGGGGGGTCGAACTTAAATCTATATATACATTTGTATGCGTAGGTTCGGTATTATTGACGTAGAAGGAAAAGAGATGGATGAGATACGACGTCGTGTCAAGTGGCAACATTTGTACAGGTGAGTCCCAAAGCGGCCCGTTCGACGACGGATCTTTGTTACGTGGGGACACTGTATAGGCAGAAATGTTTGTATTGGATGATGTTAGACTCATAGATGGGACGATATGACCATTACAATGGGAAGCAAATGATATTATCTAAGAGTGTCACAAAAGGAAGCACAACATCACAATGATAGTTTGTCGCCGCAAAAGTTACAGGCGACCCGTTGGGTCCACTTAGAAGACCTGCAATACTGGTTGTTATTATTATTAGCTGGAACTCGCCCCGGGGAAGAGACGTACAGGAACGTTAATAAGATACAAGGACCAGTTGTAGGAATGATGTAATACAATATTAATACTTTATCTATAAGAAGGAAGTGTGGGATCAATAGAGGCAAAAAAAACATAGGCGTGCTAACTATTTACCTTTTTTTTTTGTTTTTTTATAGCAATGCAATACGAGCGTAAGCAATATAAAATTGAGTGGCTTAGGAGAGGCACTGGTATAGATTAGACTAGGTGCACTGACGCAAGTAAGCGTACATCTGAAAAACCTGAGAAGAGGCCCTTGTATCGAAAGCGACACCTGTAATGGGTCGCTAATAATTAGGCCGGTCCAGCCTGTAATCCTGATTTTCACGCGTTGTAACGATTGGCATGTATACTGGGGCCTCATCAACGGTTGCAGCTTGTTTAAAAGTGATTCTAATATGCCAATGATTATGTGGAAAAAAGCACCTGTTGTTTATCGGATCGTGAAGTTCGTTGTTTACGACAGAGTCCGAAATTACTCGTTTGTCTATTAATATTATTCATCAGTATGCATCGATATGTTCGTCTTCCACATCGTTCTTAATATTGATACTCCACGTAACCTCGGACTAGACGACTGATGCGACTTTAAAACTGAACGGTACGGCGACGCCATAAAATACGAAGACGTTTTTAAGCTTAGCCTTTCTCCCACGCGGCTACCTCAGCTATACACGCATAACCACCCACAACCACTGCTAATTCCAACTGGAACCGCAATTCCGCTAAGCCTTCTGCTTTGAACAAGTGCGCCATTCTGCCTGAAGACTTTATTTCTTCGATCCAATCTATATCGACACGCTCTTGATTCTTTCTACTGCAGCATCAGTAATTCAAACTTTATCTGAACAGTCTAGTATTACATGGCCATGTCCATTCTCGGATTATGGACGTACCAATACTCATAGCCTGTCGCTGCAGGCCCAATGTGCTGCTCTCGCCGTTGCAGATCTCATTGTTCCAACCCAATTTCTAGTGACGCAAGTTATTCTTCAAGAGCCTGAAATGCTTCTTTCTAATTAACCCTATTCATTACTACTGCAAAAATCCGAATAGACATCACCCTCGCTGCCTTCGTTTGTGTCGATTTAATCGAGAACAGGGAGCGCACAGGTTAATCGTGCGTGCCCTCACTGTCCGACGCCCTGTTTGATAGGCCTTCATGATTCGATTCGTTCGCTGACCTTTCTTGCGAAGCATCTAGTGCTACCTGTGTCACGGATTATTGACAACTCACATCACACTAAGAACCGTATGAAATATCCATGAACCAAGAATGTACGTAGTAAAAAAACCGCGTGCTTACAGGATCGCTTTGAGCCCAGCTTGATCTCGAACAGCTGATCGCCCTACAAAACTTCTACACTACCAATTGCCTAGTTCGCAACCATATAATGGGATTGTTTTCTAAAATTCTTATGATATCCGCTTTAGTAGACAGCAAGGGTCGTACCATGATGTTGTCTTTCATATAAGTATTTATAATATTTGTCTCCAGTCCGCAGACGTATTGCACCAGATGGTGCGGGTCAATTCATAATTGCCCTTGTTACCCATATGACAGTGTACGAATCTCGAATGATCTCAAAAGCTCGGAATTATATGATACGAACAGACACGTAGAGAAGCTAACTAGAAACACGGTTCTACGGTTCGTTGCACCTTCAATAACGTTAAGAATCTGATCGATAATGTTCCTTCTTAGAGGAACAATACTTAGAGCGTTCTACAAAAAGAGGCAAGACAAGCAAGGTCTGCTCAAAGTACAGCACAATCCCAACCTCGTCGTTCCTTTAGAAAGTAAAATTGATGCCTTTTGCTAAAAATTCACACACATATGTTGCTATTATTGGTTCCCCTACTGACGGCTACCTCTTGAGGACAACTATAACAGCAAGACCTAGGTCATGTGACCACAGAGTAATGGACAGCTTATTTGCGATGGTGAAAGCTATAAACTTATCTAAACCCGAACAGCAACTGGGATGGAACTAAACAAAGAGTCATACATTTTGGTGCTGTACAAACTATGCATTGCAAGCAAAGCCTTTTGCTGGTTTATTGCTCTTACTAAAATAGAGTGTCGGCATATCAACACGTGATATTCATCATTTTATTTCAGGCCATCATGCGACCTGCCCATTCTAGGGACCCTAAGACAAAGCTAAAAGAGCATGAAGATATCATTAATGCTCTAATATATGCTCCAATATAGTTACAGCGTCCTTCGGACTAGAGGGGTAGCGTTAGAATT
Organism: Varroa jacobsoni; assembly: GCF_002532875.2. Taxonomy (NCBI): domain Eukaryota; kingdom Metazoa; phylum Arthropoda; class Arachnida; order Mesostigmata; family Varroidae; genus Varroa; species Varroa jacobsoni. The sequence goes on along the minus strand of NW_019213302.1, from coordinate 55,368 downwards.
ACCAGAGTCTTCCACATAACATTCAGAATCCGGCATGTTAGAAGCCCAAAAGATGCATGTCCTGGGACGAAATTTGTTGAAATTTTGAAGCGCAATTTTGAATTGGATATTATTTAATTTTGTTTAAATTAGCTCACAGCTGACAAGGCGACCAGCAGATGTTATCTATTGCAGAAATGGGCTGGTCTGGGGCAATGTATACTGGTTGAATTACTAAAAAAAATTGCCTCAGTATCTCTGTCATATATAGAATAAGCTTTAGTTTCAACAAGATGGCACACTGTCGAGGAAACAATCCGCCGGCTTGAAGTCATACTTCCAAGCCGGCTGATCTCGATGTACGACAGTGACGCCGAATGGCCCGAAAATCATATAAATGAAAGTGTTTGTAGAACGCTGAAGCCAGTCTACGACCTGAAGCGCTGTACTTGTAAAATGATTGGTAGAATTTATGCTGACTTACACAGAGCTATAATTCGAAATTATGCTCACAGATCTAGTTATACGAACGGTCACTGGAAGGATATTTGGCAAATATTGTTTTCCATGTATAGTGCAAATGAAGGCTTCTGGGTTAGACTAATATACGAATAAAGTCATGGACAGCAGCTGACCTCTGTTTTGAATTCCATAGGCGTGAAAGGCACTCTTGATTCATTTTAGATTGTTATTAAGCAACCAGTTTACTTAATCCTTACCTTTAAGAATTGATACACAGGTCCTTACAGTGATTGCATGTCAGTCCTTTAACCAGTTATTTCCCCAAATTGTCGGTTTTCGGTTGATGAGGAACATCACCATTCAGCTACGCATATGCCCATCCGATATCACTCTGTACTTTTATTGATTAATTTTTCCTCCCGCGGCGGCACCGTCTAATAGTGCCGTTTCAAAGGTCTGCTCATCAGGCCTCTATCCAAGGAGTCGAATACTTGGCAATACAAATACTGTGTACGAAGAGGAATAGCATTATGCCGATCCCCGTGTCGTTGCCTCTCAGTATCGCTGTCGGCGTTCGAAGATATAAGTTTTTGAAAAATACGTCTATCATGCTCTGGCTATATGTAGCAAACGAGATAAATGGGTCTTTTTCGTAAACGAATCGGGCCTGCTAGTAACTTAGCATTGACAAAAAAATGCTTTCTACAGTCGTCTGACTGTGGGTTTACAATGCGCACTACTGGTTGCCTATCCTGAGCTTAATGTATGAATCTCGTTTACGGACACCGGACGTTACTTGTGCTTACCATGAATCTGGCACATACCACGGCAGTGTGAACGTTCAACCAGCGTTCGCTGATGGGCCTGTTAACTTTATGGTGAAACCCCTACGTCTTTATACTATGCCTTCTTACCACCGGAAACGGTTTTTCCTAACGCCATAGATAGTCAACCTTTGGGCTGAGACGCCTTTCCTATAAAAGTATACTATTCCTAGGTAGTCCAAGTAATGAAACTATTCTGACATTTAGTTCTTGTTTGGCTACCAATGAATAAATGGCATATAAACTGTTCGGTACTAAATCTTGTTTACGGCGTCGTTTGATCGCCTCAACACGTAGGATTCCGGGGGTTCGATTTTTCCCTAACGATTTAAATATGATGCAGCTGTAGCTTAAGAGCGTATGACCCTAGCGAACCAGGTTGAAATCGTTTAGTGCAAAAACGCTTTATTGAATATATACAAATAATTTCTTATTAGTTCGCATCAATAAGTTAAACGCTTTTGGAACGCTGCGTATATGCTCGTATGCTACTCTTCCTTTGTATAATTTTAATCTGTAGATTCGGGAGATTGTTTTAGAATCTACGTCTCAGATTTGAGCCAGAAATTGTAACTGGTCGCCAGCGAGATTTTGGACTCCTTTAGTCGTAAGTAATGGTGGCGCGTTGAATAACTGTGTGTATATGTATGTGTGTATGTGCGTGCATAATCAATTCATGCACGTTCTTCGGTGGCTCGAACCGGAGATAACCAACCGCATTAAGAATTAATACTTGCGACAAGGGCAGAAAAACGGAAAGTTCGTTGCTAATGAGCAGAACGAAAAAGAGGGCTACGCCATATTTGGCAGCAGTGCGCTTTGAAACCTTCTCTTGTTTCTGTTCATTAACCGCCTTAATAATCTGCTTGACAGGTCAGAAATAATATTAGAGCTTACCTACGGCATTAATGTAACATATAGAAATAGGTATCTATATTAGGAGTTACGACATTCAGCGTGCAGTTTAAACGAATACCCAGTCAGGGCATGTTATAAGGCTGTGTTCCAAAAACTTACATGACTCCAACGTAATAGTGCACGTACGGGCAATTCTTGTGGCTTAAGATACTTCAGAATTAACCTACAGTTTTTTAAGTTTTGTCGCTTAGTTCTGCCGTCTTCATTCCTGCAGTGGAAACCTCAGCATTCAAAATTGAGGTATGTTCGCAAAAAGCTATATTGTAATGTGTTTCTACTCGAACTGGGTAAGTATCTGTTCGATACAGAAACGGTATGTTTGTTGTACAGCATGTAATAGTACAGCAAAAAACAAAAAAAAAATAGAACTTTAACTTTATAAACGTTATAATTGCTCCTCAATACGATTGCTACCACAACGATGTAATCGGTAGATCTATTTCGTGAAACATCGACTGGCATCACGGCATAGAGCACCTATCTGTACTTGAGCGATTTTGCGCCGTCCCAAAGCGAGATGAACGATGATAGTTGCTGCTATTTAATGTCTAAAATTTATTCTAATATTCTAGAGCCGCCCAGGCACATGCACACACACACACATTTGCCCTCGCTCCTGTGGCGGAAAGCTCAATCTGGATCTGGATCTTTGCCTAATCTTTTAAACGACTGTCAATGTCATACTTGAGATTACTCACATAGGCCGTACAAAACTGTAGTGAGATAAAGTTTTGAGCTCAATGCAAATATCAGATCGTCTCATGCTTCAGATCAAACAAAGGATTAAGCGATAGCTGACCTAGAATCCGAATAATTTATGATGCAACACAAACATAGATCTGCACGTCTGTCTACACTATATTCTGATATAGAGTAAAAATATAAAGCTTAAGTAGAGCGAAAAGTCTAAGTACTAAGTATAAAGTTACTTTAACTGAATCACACAAAACTAATCTGGGTCATAGCTTTATTTGCTCTGATTCCCGTAGCAGAACTATTTTTCTGAAATATTTAATTTGAAGTAAAACTGTTATTACTCGGAGCGTTCAGGTGTAAAAAGTTCTTCATAACTTCTAACAAGTTCATAACATATCTAGCGGCTAATACGCATTTGTTTGGAGCGCTGTTACATATATGCAGTCATAACTAGTCGAAATTTCACGCAATTATAGTTTATTGGATAAAGCCCAGATGAATACAGTACGAATCATAGATAGACTAGATCTTCACGCCTTTGATGTCATGCCCGAGAGAGGATTTCAAGAACTTACGCACATAATAAAAATAGCCGAAGACGTTAAAAATAAAATTGGTTTCCTATGTGAATAGCTCACCATCGTGCGCGTTTAGAGGCTACTCAAACTTCTTACAGCATACTATGGACTTGGGCTGTTTCTACTCCGCTGCTTCGTCATTGACTCGATGCAAACTTGCAATACATAGTAGATAGGTGTACGTGATGCCTTTTGAAGTACCCGACATTAAGATTAAGTCAAAGTCACTGCCAGTTGGTACAGGGGCTACAATGTTCAGCCGGAAGCACGCCGGCCACTCGCTACATGATCTTAAGAATAGTTGTCAGAGCATGTTATACAGGTGGATGCAGATACTTAGCACATGACCACGCATCTCTGAAAATAACTTCGATAGAAATATCACATAGAAACTCTATGTGTAACGTAAATTCACAATGTCTCAGACAAAAGAAGAGAAGAGACCGGCAGAGAGATCACAGAATAACCGCTACGGAAAATATTCAAGCGAACAAGCGACGATACATTTCGTTGAAACCTTTAAGCTAAATTTTCACCTGATAACCTACTCCTGACAGCTACGGTAGCTTTCTGTAATGCATTGTTGAACTGATAACGGCATTAGAAATAACGTTTATATCAGCAGAATGGCGCTGCACGCCTTGCAGCGAACAACACAAACTCACAGTCCTGTCTAAATTAGCCAATAGAGAGCAAACTAACAGAAGTCACTGTGTTCTACTTGCCGAACGGCCAACCAACGAAATCCGGTTCCTTTTACGTTTGGCAGCATCATTTACGTCGTTTCATGAGTTTATTATGAGGACCATGAGGCAGGCTACTTATTGTTAGATAGGGTTTGTGAAATACCTGAATCGCGGCGTTTATCAATTACAGTCGGTTCGCATCTCTTTATCTATGTACAAGACTTTCTATTACGTCGCACAGGGTATCTACGTCTTTATGTACTATACGACCAGCGGGTACACGGACAAAGGAACATGTGATTCATGTTTAGGTAATAGGCTAGCGCGCTCTGCGGGCTGTAAGAAGCCATCCACGTAAAAAACGTTTTCAACTAAATGTTTTAATGACCCGGATTTTGCTTTATAACCCATATATATTTATGCCAGGTATTTCATCATAGCATATATAAGTACTACTCCGACAAAGGATGGTGAAAGGTCAGGAATGACGGGAGGTCTGGTTGTGTGGGTCTGTTGTTGCATACTTGCGCTGCAACGAGCCTTTAATTGCGTCGGACGTCGAAGCTTGTGCAGCCTGTCAGTCGTTTGTGGAAGCGACGGACACCTATTCTACATGCCGAATAAGCCTGGCCAAGGAGTAATAGGATAGCAGTACTATACGATTGAATGCACAGTCGCAGCTATGTAACAACAGAGTGAATCAGTATGACGTTATCAGTATTGTTTCTGCCAGCCAAGGATAAAGCTAGGCCAGTTCGCTTCAATATATATATATATATATATATATATATATATATATTAATTCCTTTAAACCGTTAAAGGAGAGCTTAAAATAATGGAGCCCCAGGGAAATAATATCCTTATAATATAAAAAATAAAGCCACAGTATTCAAAGGATCGATTTAATGTCACATCCGAAGAACATGAGGAACGAGTTCACTTCGCTATGAAAACTGCTATTGATCAAGTAACCGCGTTTAAGCAGTACTGATTTTCCAGCATGGACTAGCGGCTTCTTGTCCAAGTTAGGAACAATGTTCACACTAACGATGCATCTTCAATTAGAGCCCGAATTTTTTAGCGCTTCCAAGGCAGATAGATAGCAGTTTTTGAGTGCGACATGGTATAAATACTTTAACCAGTTTCTCCATCTCCAATGAGAGTATGCGGGACTTTGAGTGGCCGAATGTTGAGCCTGACGCGTCTAAGAACGGCCGCTTCCCTAACATCAGTTTTTCTAATTTACCGCGTTACAGCACAATGATCCTTGATCTTTACTAAGGTCCAGTAATGCATATACTCACATGTCAAGAGGGGCAATCTTCTGTATGCCGGTAGCATGAACATCATCCAAAATGCGGATGTCCTTTTGGTATTCCGAATGGCGGCAATACCGTCTTTATCTTCTATAATTCTTCGCATGTCTGGGCCTCTCGACGGAATATTTTTCTCATGATATTCCCAAGGCCTGATGAATCTTTTCTATTTCTTGTTCGAGCAGCATCTGGGTTATGGCGGTTGTTGACGGCACCGTTATCGATGCGTTTTCGCGTGCTAGGCTGATACAATTATGTCTTCATAATGGATTCTGGATGTCTCAAACCTGTTACACGCCCTTGTGGTCTAGGCATCCCATTGCCTTATGCCGATTTTTCAATTCATGTTTTTCTTGCTCCGGGAGGTAGTTATTATAAAATCTAAAAACAGCGTGTATGATTTATAGGACTTTTTCCGGCCTTAATTCCTTCCGCAAGGAAATTACTATTGCAGTTTTGGATTAAGCGTCACTTAAGGCCTGCGCACAACTTGCGTTGCGGTATTCTTCCTGTTCTGTTTATGAACTCTTCGTTCTTTAGCTATGACTCTGTCAAAACAGTTCGTGGTGGAGAGGTTATAACGATATATATAATAAATTTGTCAAGCTAGCGACCACCGAGGACGCTATGACAGCGCACCAGGGAGGGCGATCATATCCAGCAACCCGCAACACTTGGGCTGTTCACCTAAGCCCGAGTCTGCCTAATGAATACGGGTCCATTTGGTCCTTCAAAGACATCCCACGCAGTGACGCAGATGTCATACGATTGAAACACGCTTGAAACTATTCTTATCCATATATGCAAAGTCTACCAAGCCTGGTAAAATTAACGCATAGAACCATTTAGCTCGACGTGCTCAGGTTGGTAAACGCTGATCTAATAGTGCCGTACGGCCATAATTTCAGCTAAAATGTGTCTTACATATCATAAATATATAATGAACTTAAAACATTTTTGTTATAATGCGTCATTGCCTTCAGGCAAAAACAAGTTCGCTTGCTAAAAAGAGGATTTATCATTATGACTTTTAACGACATTAGTGGAAAGGAAATAAGAAGAGCATTTCTCAAACGTTTCATACTTTTTTTTTATAATATATTAGAGAAAAAGTATTACGTTAAATACGAGCGTGAGAACTTCATTGATCATTAACGGACCTGCATGCAGGTTATTAAATGTAACTTGCGTATTGTTTAGATCCTCTAAAAACGCTACTCGGACCCATTAATAGTATGTGAGTATGATGAGGTATAGTAATTTACTCTAATAGCAAACTTCGGAATACAGGGTCGTACATCCTTATTTGCTCTACCACGATAAACATTTGAACTCTGAAGGTTTTTAACTGGCCAGCGGTTCAACAAATCTTGTTTAGGAAATAACATATGTTCTTATACAGGCCCACGAAATGAGAGATGATTCCAGCTTTTAATCTTCAGAACATTTTGCTCTATAGGAGAAACACTCTCCAAACGTTTTTGAGCGCTCCGAGGATAACTGCATACTCAATAACTCCTCGTTGGTTGCTTAACGTCATGTTACGTTGCGACACTGTAGAGAACACTATTCGAAGTTAGTGCGCTAATCGGATCTCTTCAGACTTCATCATTGATGAAGGCAAGAGAATCCATGCGACAACAACGTTTACCAAATTACAAAAGTTATGAATACACATACACTACCAATGCGAAAACCTTGAGAATACGGCCACATGCAAAAGAAAGTTCACTGTATGTCTGAAAAGTCTCACGCGTTGCAAACTGTTAAAATCCTATTAAAAGTAGATAAAACCGCTTCATATCTTGCGTGGTAGTCGAGGAGCTTCCCTACTCATTAATATTAGCTTCTTAAAAAAAGCTATATTAAATCTAATTATGTCAGGCCATAACTCTAGCCTTAGGCCTTTCGGTCACATATCTTTTGTGTGTCTCAGGTAAATACCATTTCTGACGACCGGTCAATCAAGGTAGCATAATAGTGATAAATGTCAAGTTGGCTTGAGCGCTTTAGAATCAGATAGAACTGACACTACTTATAAATTTAGCGGGGTTCATCGTCTTGTATATTCGAAATCCATTTAAATGTGCATTGACTTCAGCTTCTACGAGCTCCCGATGTAATGTAGAAAAAGCACACAAGAATATAGTGATCTTCAAGTCGAGGCGCTACTCGATCAGTCTTTGAAAACTTCTACGAGCGTCTACAGCGTTTACATCCTCACAATGCTTTCGATATGTCGAAATAATTGAGCTCCTATGTCGGATTTTATGCTAGGCTGAATGTCGGACTCGTAAAAATTACCTCGACATATGTAGATTAGTTTAATGACAATAAAAGCAATCTTACCGTAGGTCGAGGTCTCGTGGACACGATGAGCTGTTGTGGAAAATTAGTTGAGTGCGTTAACTATAGTCGAAGGCCCAATAAGTCATCGGGGAAGTGAACTTGATAAGTTCTAAACAAATCCTAAAATATAATAGTAACTAAACTTCGGGAGGATCTTGGCTTCCCAAAGTATTTTGTCTCCTCTTTGAGTACTGCTTCTGATATCGAATATAAACGAGGAAAAGGTATCAGAAAGTGTTTCGTTATTATTGGTTTTTTGTTGCATTACATGGATCTCATTACATGGAGTATTTGTATTGCGCTATAGTAACAATGCAAGAGGTAGCCGTCACATGTTTATCGGTGGTGGCTTCTACACATCGGGGGCAGCGATTGCTTGTCACGAAAAAAAATACAGAACGAGAAAAAAGCAGAGACAACGAGGAATCAGTGACTTCAGTGTTCCAGAATTACCTTTTGCGGCATGATGGTTGTCTGAACAGCTAGTCCAGATATGAGAATTTTTCAGTTTACGTCTGACTGTATCTAAAAGTTTATTAAGAAGAAATAGTTCAATGTAGCACCGCATTATGAAAACGCGAGTAAGGCTTTACGCCCCCTACGGCAACGCATTCCCCGAACAGACAAACCATTGGCGATAACGACCGCAATAGCAGTGAATCCGACTGCAGTAGTCCATCATTAACGAACTAGAAAATTGAACATTTCACAAGAGCTGTTAGTTCATCGTTTGTCGGTCGTCTGGCAGCCGCCCTCGGAAGTGGCCTCTATGTCTTTCTCCTCGTTTGGGGTTATGCGTGGGGCTCTGCCTATGATAGTGAAGGAGATAGCAGTAGCAACAGCAATGATACGGTTACAGCGTCAAATAGTCAGTCCTCGGCGTACTGTAGGAGCAGAAGGAAGAATGCGTGTGCCAATCGTTGATGGTAACGGGAGATGTTGGACACGGGAGGGCGTCAAGGTCGCTGGCGTTGCAACGGGGACTGGATGAAGTAGAAACTGGCCGAGAATGAAGACGAACAAGCTTGGGTGGCAAACAAGAAAAGAGGAAAGCAGTACATTTTGGCAATGAAGTTATGTTTATGCTTATAATGCGGTTTCGCAGACTACCTCGCGTATCAGCGCATACCCCAAAGCATGCGTACGCCGAACGAGCTTCGTAGAAAACACCCTAACCGGTCTCAGCGCGTTGTGTACATGTAGCAGACGGCAAAGTTATTGATGCATTCTGTAGACTCAGCAGAGAGGTAGATAACAGGAAGTCTTAAATCATGGGCAGAATTCTGTCATTCCGCATCCCACAGCCAAAACTTCGGTCACTTCGTGATTGTCGTCTAAGAAATAGTTAAATGAGATGATTCAAAAAACAAACTAATGTATTCACTATGCAGCGAAGGGATATGATAACCAGTCATTTAAACTTGGCTACCGAATGAAGCACGGACGAACGTTTCTACACATGTATATCGTACTACCAAAGAAAAGGAAAAACATTGTATTTAGCAAAAAGTACGGTGCACAGTATTTGTATGTACAAACACCTTTTCACAATATGACAATAACGAAGATGGATGCGATATAGATATGTTGTCTCGATTCCTGGTCAATCAGTTGAAATATTGTTATTCGGTCACGCGGTCGTGTAAAGTCAACGGTAAGATACACTCAAGATCATCACCATCACTACCAGTTAGCGATCCAGATTTCTATCCTCCTATAGTGTTTTTAAACGACTACCAAGGAGAACAACGAAAACGTTTAATGTTAGTTTGCGCATTGCGGTCGTGACAAGAGGAACACCGATAGCCATTGCAGTGACCGTCGGGGCTATTTCATTGACATGACCATCTAAGGGTAGTTATAATAAAAACCAAAACGCCCGATGAGTGCTTTTTCCGAAGACAGAAAGATCAAAAAGCATACCCCTCTTAAAAAAAAATCTTTTAAGACTTTTCTTTTTATCTAGAGATATGACTACATTTAGCATGCGTATTCTGTATCTATTCATTTCTTCGAAAAGTATTAACGGTTCTTCTAGCTAGATCGCGCTCATATATTAGATAACATGGGTCGCATCGGGTTAGGATTTGTGCTGTCTGAATGCTAAGATAGAAGTAGATGTGCTAGAGCTGTGGGAATGCATTTATTCAGACTGAAGATAAAGCACTTTGAAGATGAGTGAAAATATGGGCAAGAAATCACGGTATTTTATTGCGATAAGGCACAATTGGTGCCTAATTCCATGAAGAAGTGTAGCCTGTTTATGGCCAAGATGTGCTATCGAGAATAATTATCCAAACACTCTTCGTTCGCTTTCGCTTGGAAATTTAGTGTGTGAAATATAGTGCGTGCTGTGACCAGCCAATTGCTGGAAAAGTTGGGAAAATTATCGCCAGAGTTGAGCAGGGCCGACACGCGTGTAGCCGTAACGCTACTAAGGAACTAAACACCCAGCAACAAGAAACTTTAAATCATCAGCCGGACCAATTGACGCTAAATAATCTACTCGATCATTTTCCCATTTTAGAAAATTCTATGGAAACGTAACGAAGTCGGGTTACTACTAAAGCAGTTGATCACGGGCGATGGATAATGGAAGAACCACATAGACGAACGAGCGGGAAAAAGAAATTGCTTCGCAATGTGTGGCCAAGCGCGGACTAACGCCTGAGAAGGTGATGCTATACGTTTGGTGGGAGTAGAAAGGAATCGAGCATTATGAGCTGGTGCCGCCTGGCAGAACGATTGATTCAGACCTCCAGCTAATGAGATAACAAGAAGCCATTTTGAAAAAAATCGACTTAAACTAGTAAACCCAACAGGCGATATCTTCCACCATGATCATACAAATCTTCCTTAGTTATTCGGCAAACGTTGGAAAGACAGATGGGAAATTGTCATGTGTCCACCGCATGGCTCGGACCTTACAGCATTAGACTATCGTCTGCTTCGGTCTCTGCAGGGCTCCCTTAACGGTGTTAATTAAGTTTCACTGGAGAAATAGAAAAATTATTTTTCATAGTTTCTCACCCAAACGCGACAGAGGCTCTACAGTTACGGGATTATAATGTTACCAGAAAAATGGCAGAAGGTCATCTGCCAAGATGGCGCATAAATACTATTTTGAAATAGAAAGACATTTTCTTCGATTTGAAAATCGTCAATATCCACCTAATACAAGGACGTCACGTAGATGTCGTATTTCAGTAAATCGAAACAAAAGAAAGTTCAATGACAGCAGCAGCTTTGGTCACGTCAATAAAAATCACTGACCCTAATCAGCGGGAGATAGATATTCCTGCGAAGAAAAAAAACACTTTACATAAACGTAAAGCTTTGATAGACGCGTTTTGAATCGCGCCGTTCGCTTTAATAAGGAGACAATACAATAGGCCGGCGAAATAACAAAAAACCTATTTAAGTACGCTATTTTTTCCATTATAGGTACTACGTCAACAAGAAAAAATCATAATTAAGCAAACGCTCAAACGGCTGTAGACGCCGGCCAAATCATTCTAATTCTATCTATGTTCGAACGCTACAATTATCACAGATTCGTTTGTCGCTCAAGTATAAAATAGTCACAACCAAGTTCTTTATTAACGTTATATCAGTTCATAAGTGTGTCCTATTACCTAATGACACTCCTTATATAAATTCTTCTTCTTCTTCGTTCTTTTGTTCTTAACGCCTTGCAGTTTTCATACTGAATATCTTCGTCCAGCTATTATGAGTTTGGCACCCATCGTTCACTTCTGCCCTCGCCATTTCGGGACTGCTTTTACAATCTTTAAATCCTCTATCGAGAGAACTCCTCGTTCTTCCTACTAAACAACAGTAGACAATCTGCAACACTTCCATAAACGAACTTGAGAAAATTATACCGTCATAATATACATCGTGTATACCCTATATTCCTTGCTAGTTTGAGTCGTACTACTCAATAAATGTAACAGTTCTAAGTAAGACGATGCAATTCAAATCGTGTGACAATTACAGTTTCCTATCTCCTGGCTGTTTGACTAGAAGTATACCCAGAAAAAACGAGCCAATCAGCGCATAATGACGCGTGAGATTTTGTTTATTCGTTGTTAGTTATACCAAGTAAAGGACACGAAAGCTTCGCTTCGCGTACAAAATCCATTTAGATGGTAACGTTCATGTGCTCGTTCTAGTACCTAAGGGCTTAGGCCTGAGATCTGCTCTAATCTAGATGACAGTGTGGCGTGGGTACCATTGCAGGACGTGTCTGCGAAATTAGTACAGGGCGTGTTTCTTATAAAGCTTCTGTAGCTGGCACTCCGTTCGTAACTTGCGTGCGTTTCAGTGCTCTCATCCGCACGTAGGAAATCAGTAGTTTATGTAGATATCACAGATGCAGAAATGGGAAATGACAATATCGATTAGGAGCTATGTGGGCTACACCGTTTTCTCTAATAAGAAGCTTTAGTTTTTGAAAATAATCCTGCCAAACCTCCAGAGTTCTTAGGACACATATGAGTGAAAAATTGAACGCCATTATTGGTGGGGCAGTTTTGTTGAACTTTTGCTCAA